>NC_048298.1:51258849-51558849 GCF_013100865.1 Trachemys scripta elegans
CCCCCCCCCCCCGCGGAATGCCACGCCGTGCTCCCCCCGCTGCCCCTTACCAGGTGCCGCCCCAAGCATGTGCTTGGGTGCCTGATGCCTGGAGCCGGCCCTGCATCAGGGGAAGTTTGAGTCACAAGACTAAGGTCTCCCGCTCCAGTCTGCATCACCCTGATATTGGGCTATAACCTCTGGAACTAATTCTGAAACAGCTCTTTGCAACTCTAAAGCTCACCATCTCTTCTATGAAACTGACCTAAAAACTCTATTCAGGTCTCTGTGTATAATGACCTTTTAACCTATACTCTTTTCTTTTTAATAAATTTTAGTTTAGTTAATAACAGTTGGCTGTAAGCATGTATTTGGGTGAGATCTGGAATATTCATTGCTCTGGTGGGTAATGTGTCTGATCATTTGGGATTGGTAGAACTTTGTATATAATGAATAAGATTTTCAGTAATCTTCATCATATTTGACATGGCTGTCTGGGTGGGAGCCCAAGGCTGGATTGTTTTAAGGGAGCTGTGTTTTTGGCTTTTGGGTAATCAGTAAGGTATTGTAGAAGCGGTTTTGTTGCTGGATTGGTTAATCTAAATATTAGAATAAACCACCAGTTGTGGGGACTGTCTGCCCCATTCTTCACAGTTTGCCCTGATTGAGCAATCTCAATGTGGCCCCCCGGGACGCTGGTCAGTCATGACAGGGCATTGTGGGGAATTTTGCCATACTACTGTTTGTGGCACAGATTAATAAAGAAGTTAATTCTTTAGGGCTGACAATACAGCTCAATACACATACCAGAATCAGACATCTAGCTTTCTTGATCATTTAGTTGTTTATTCCTAAAATATGAGAACAATGGTGACACTTTATTTCCATGGTTTTATTGTCAGCTCTTAGATATCATGGTGGCAAGCCCTTTAGAAATACCATAGATATGAAGAGAAGTAGAACAAATGATTGTTGCTGATTTAGTGTCAACAAATCTAAAAGACTCCAGAATGTTTTGTTAACTAAACACCCCATAAAGTTACAGCCTTTTTTTCCATTTCTTCAGTGCTCTAGAAAAGAGGAACAGACTAAAAGGGTAGGTACCTTTTAGCATATAAATCACCAATCCTGTTAATATTTAATATTTTAATAAAAGAAAGGTTTAAAATATTTATCTCCCTTCCTTTGTTCACAAATCTACCTCAAAGGAACCCCGAGGACAAGAAACAATCTCTCAGTTCTGTCGCTAGCTGTTCAGCGGCTTCCTCCATTTGTAACCATCTAGTCTATGTGACAGATGTGCATCCAGTGAGAAATGATGCAACTTTTTAAAGCTGTCTTTCCCACCATTACAGACTTGTCCTAATCTCTCCTCTTCCATTGAAAATTTCAGGTTTACCCAAACAATAAGTTCCTGCTGTCTAAATAGAGGAGGGTTTTATTACCTAGCTGGGTGCCTCATTTCCTTATACCTGTTAGCCCCCACTCCACCATGCGGTAATGTTGATTCTTTTGCAGATTTTGGAGATAATACTTCTCTTTTGGAAATGATATCTGTGTGTGTGAGAGGGTAGGAGGTTCAGACATATAGTTAAAAGAGTTCCTGGGGGGGAGATGGTTATAGGGGTTAATTTCTTTTTATTGACACAGCTCTCAATTTTAGTAATGTATTAAGTGACAACTTAATACTAAAGAATAATAACTAGTTATTATAATGCATATTAAACAATCTACAAATCTTGCTTGAATCTAACCTGTCAACTCCACCACCACCCCCCAAATCGAAACAAACCTCAAGTTCTGACTTCTGATTTTCACATCCGCAGCAGCACAAGGTAAAATAATCAATGCGTCTGAGCAGTTCACAGTAGCTTTGCACTAAACTGTTGGGGTATTGTGGCCTTCCTAAAATATATTTAAAATAATTATAGTTCAGATACACAAGTACAGCTTAAATTCACTAGAAGATTATATAAATGAAATATGAAAAACCCCAAATGTGGGAATCTTTAGCTTATTTCCTAGATATTTGTACATGCCTGTCTGAAAGTAGCATACCAGGAGCATATTTCATAAACACAATATACAAGTACTATATAACTGCTGGGATAAACAACACATCAGCCACCTCAGATGCATAGTCAACCAAACATATGTTTTCATGTGACTTGGGTTTTTTTTTCCCCCGCCACACAAGACTTTGGGACATCACACTAATAATTATAATCCGTATAGCACACCAATAATGTAGATAGTCTTTTTCACGTAATTAATCCAAATATAATTCAATACAAAATATTACATTTAGTTTAAAATACTCCCAATGAGAGAACAAACCCAAATGCAACTCTCTGATACAAAATCGGAGAGAAAATAATTGCATTTAGTAGCACGTGACTTGCCTCTCGGTTCATTAAAATGCATATCACAGTCTGGTGTTTCAAATGAACCATTCCAAATCCTAGGTGGCATTTCACATGTGAAAAGTTGATGCGTGCTATTTTTTTTTCCCCCCATTTCACTGAGAAGCACGCCATATGCTAGGAAATGCTATAACCCTAACAGCAAAATCCTGGGGGCTATTATGGTCAGGTATAGTAAGTGTTAAATTACAGTCTAGATGTGATATACAATGGAACAGTCAGGAACGGGAAGTGAAAATGGGTCAAATATATATCTTTCCTGCTCATTCATTCAGATGTGGGTCCAAGCAGTTTTAGCCAATGATTATGTTTCATATAATGCTGGTCTTGTCTACTGTTCTGGTTATACTGCACCTAGCAAAGATATGGCTCAGAAGCCTGTTCTGGGCTGATTCACAAAACATATAAACACATTATAGGGGGCATAAGTTAACACGGACCATGTTTACCTGCAGCACAGACCTAGAACAAAGGGTATGTGGTGTGAGTTGTGTGCTGCTCAGAGGTAAGTACTGTACGGGTTCCAGGCACTAGGCTCTGAGCTTGGGTGGATTGCCATAAATTCTGATGAAGTAACAAAGGATTCCTTTACTAGGATTGCTAGAAATGGAAAGTGCAAATACCCTGGGCTCTAGGTCAGCCCTGAGAAGCAGCCCAGTACAGAAGTATGGAGGTAGGGTGTGCCCAGAATACTCACTCCACCCCACCCATCTCCCCAACGCAACCATGCACTGACCTACAGATCCCCCTGCCAGAGTGCAGTCCTTTTGTCCTGTTTGGTCCCATCTGCATGGTCCCCATCTGCAGGCCACTCCTTACTATCAGCCTGTTGCAGCTATTGCTGGTGTCTTGCCAGCAGAAGACTGTTTCTCAGCCTTTCAGTCCCAGCTCTCAAGCTGCTTGCCCTTCTCGCCACAGCCAGCTCGCAGGCTGCCGCCCCCAGCCAACTGCTCCAGCTCCCACACAGCCTCTTGCTCACTCATGTCACCCTTTGATTTCTGGTTGTACTTCCCATTCTTGTTTGGAGCCCTCTGCAGGTTGGATGTCCAGCCTCTACATCTAATCATCTTTTGAGATCTTACCCTTCATTCTGTGTGGATGACCTCAGCAAGGCAGTGCAACCCCTTTCTTGGAATCTGTAGTCTAGCTGATGGATTGATATATTGATTATTGATTAATTTCTTAGACTGCAGTGGTCAACAAAGATTCGGTCTCCTGAACAGCTACAGTATCAGGAAAGTTCATACCACTATTATTAGAATGAGAGACCCAAGGAGCACATGAGAAACAACTGCAATTTATCACAAGTCCCTTTATTATCAAATCCATAAACAGATGAACAATCCCACAAACACTGAAATACAGCAGCAGACAAAGAGACAGTGCAAAGTGGTTAGCCCTAGGGCTGGCATCACTCACATGTCCTGCTGGGGAACACCAGTGTGTCAGTTATTATCTTCCTCATCAGTTATCATCATTGTTGTCACCATCATCACCACTGGATATCTTCCTGCCATCGTCCCAGGCACACGAGCTGGGATACAGCTTTTATAATGTGTTACGCTGATGCCCACTGGGGATTATATATATTTATGAAGGTGGTTACAACCTACTTTTCCTTATCTGTATTTTCACACCACACTAAATTTTGGATGCCCCATTTTTTTGTAGGCCAGTTTGTCAGTTCCCCTAATATTCATTAACATTTACATCCCTCAGTCACCATAACAACTTGTGGTTAGCACATTCCTTACACCCTATGTCTGCAGAAATCCCCAAAATGTTACAACCAGCCTTAACTGGCCTCTTTTAACTGGTATGTTACAATACATTTTTCCCCAAACATCAGCACTTAATACATCCGTTTACTGTAACAGCACAATTTACAAGGTTATTTGTCGGTCAACTAATCATGTCAATGTAGTCCTCAGCCTGAGGCCTTGTTTAGCTACGCTAAATATCTTATAGACCTGTAGGTGCTATATTACAACATTAATGAATAAGTATATTTCACCTCTATATCCTAAATCAATCTGAGCTCTTATCCTTGGCTACAAATAATTTCATAGGTTTTTAAATTCTTCATACCTGTTAGCATATTCAAAATCATGTGAACCAGCAAAATGGTCAGGTTACATGGTCAGTGAATTGTAACTCTCTTCCTGTCACCAGCAGTTTCAAGGCCCAACCTAAAGTATGTTCCCTCAGGGGCATGAAGTATTTAAGGCCAATCAGAGCAGAGGAAGAAGAGGGTAATTGTGATTAAGGAACGGGACTGGGACACAGAGGCCTATTCCAATTTCTGCCCCACATTCCCTGTCTGACCTTGTGCAAGTCACTCAACTTCTCTGTGCTTCATTTTTACCAGTTGTAAAATACTTCCCTGGCCCTCACCTGGAATAAATTCATTAATGTTGTAAGGCACTGAAATGCTAAGGTGATGAGCACTATACAAAAGTCTATAGATTAAAAACAGTAAGTGGCTGGTCATTCAGCTCCTGGGTAGTAGAGAATTTTTCCAGATAGCTAAATGTTCTCAGAAAACAAGTAAACTGAGATTTTCAGTTTTCATTATAAGTAAAAGTATAGACATAGGAGGGGGAAAACAAATGCAGAAGCCTGTGTCACTGTATCACACTGAGAAATTCTCTTTTATGACAGTTTGATGTTCCTCAAAATGTAAATGGTATCCTATAATTCTCTGCACATTCATGTATGCCACTTGTGTGTGCTAGTGTCCCTGCCATCTGCTCACCAGCATTAGCTCATGTCAGATCGCTCTCTTTTTGGAACTGAATAGACTGCAGCTTTCATAAATTTTATCTTGAAAGAAAAAAGATATCCTGTGCAAATAGCTACTTTTTGGTATACATGCGTCAGGAGTAAAATTCTAAGCTCCTGGGATATACAGTGAGTATATTTTTAGCATCCATGATTGCGTGTGTAAGCTGCATGCAAGCTATTTCTCTGTTAATAGGCCCAAGAGATGAAGTTTCTTTTCCACTTAAGCCTTTCATGCTGGGAGTGGGATTTTCCCAATGCTACACTTGAAAAGGGATAATACCACGCATCATTTGCTGGACCTCCTAAGGCCTGATACCAACTTACGACATGAAGCATTTGAAAATAACAATTGATTTTTTTAAACTTCAATTTCTTATCTTTTTCAGAATAGAATGAGTGCCTGAAATTCCTTAGAGATATCTCAATTCCATAAGAACGACCCTACTGGGTCAGAACAATGGTCCATCTAGTCCAGTATCCCATCTTCCAACAGTGGCCTTCAGATGCTTCAGAAGGAGTGAACAGAATAGGGCAATTTGTCAAGTGATCCATCCTCTGTCATCCAGTCCCAGCTTCTAGCAGTTAGATGTTTAGAGACATCTAGAGCATGGGTTTGTGACCCTGACCATCTTGGCTAATAGCCATTGTTGGACCTATCCTCCATGAACTTATTCAATTCTTTTTTTAACCCAGTTATACTTTTTGGCCTTCACAACATCCCCTGGCAACAAATTCCACAGGTTGACTTTGAGCTTTGTCAAGAAATACTTCCTTACGTTTGTTTTAAACCTGCAGTCTACTAATTTCATTGGGTGACCCGTCAATAGTGTGTTATATGAAGGGATAGATAATATTTCCTTATTCACTTTCTCCATACTATTCATGATTTTATAGACCTCTATCAGATCCCCCCTTATTTGTCTCTTGTCTAAACTGAAAAGACCCAGTCTTTTTAATTTCTCCTCATATGGAAGCTGTTCCAGACCCCTAATTATTTTTGTTGCCCTTCTCTGTACCTTTTCTATTTCTAATATATCTTTTATGAGATGGATGACCAGAACTATATGCAATATTCAAGGTGTGTGTGAACCATGGATTTAGATAGTGTCATTATGATATTTTCTCTCTTATTATTTATCCCTTCTTAATGGTTCCTAACATTCTGTTAGCTTTTTTGACTGCTGCTGCACATTGAGCAGAGATGTTTTCAGAGAATTATCCACAGTGACTCCACAATCTCTTTCTGGAGTGGTAAGAGCTAATGTAGACCCCATAATTTTGTGGGTATAAATGGGATTATGTGTTCCAATGTGAATTACTTTGTATTTATCAACATTCCATTTCCTCTGCCATTTTGGTGCCCAGTTACCAGTTCAGTAAGCTCCCTTTGTAACTCCTCGTACTCAACTTTAGATTTAACTATTTTCAGTAATTTTGCTTCATCTGCAAACTTTGCCACCTCGCTGTTTACCCCTTTTTCCAGATCATTTATGAATATGTTTCTTCCATGTCAAAATGAACTGCATATGGAGGGCCAGATCCTGCACAAATCTGTGTGCTGTATAAGACAGTGCATAGTGGTTTTGCAACCTACATAACATATGTGAACAGGCTTTTGCAGGGACATAGCTTCTATCACAATATGCTCCAGCTTATCCCCTATATAACTTGCCATTGCTTCTCACCACATACAAACATAAAGAGAGAGTGTTGTGACCAGGTAACAGTGTCGGTGATTCACATCCTTGTCAACAATCTAAGTGGTGTAACCACCATTATCAAACAGAAGCAGTTAACAAAACTGCTGTCTTAGAGGCAGGAGAATGAGGAGCCAGAGCAGACATGTGGAGTAGACCAATGGACCCAGACCGCAGTGTGCCATTGCAAGCAATAAGGCTGCAGGAACCTAACTGTAAGACAGTTATTGTTCTGTTAGCAACAGATGTCATGTGTCTGAAAGACAAGGACCTATGTCATCAATGCAAGATGCCATGTGTCACCAGGCCAATGATGCATACAGTATGTGGGCACCAAACAGAAGCAGCCTCACCACACAGTCCCAGGAAGTCACAGGGATGAACAGACATGGAAAATGGTCACGCCAACAGTCCCATTGAGGTAGGTCAAGAGTGGTGGAAGAGAACAGAAGCTGCCAATAACCACCAGCCGCCCGACCCCCCCCCCCCCACACACACACACACACACTATCTACAAGCCATTAACATACAGGGAACATGGGCCTTGACAGACAGACACAACCAACAACTCTTGTGCTTGCCTACTGTTTGGGAAGGATAATAGAGAGAATCATCCTCCCCCATCCCCTTCACACTCCCACACTTCTATGGCACAAAGCAGCTGGAAAATCAGAATAAACAGCTACATTGGGGTTTTCCTAGCATAAGAGCTGGCTGTATATCTCTCATTCCTCCTGACCTCCAACAGAGGGGCTGTGGCCAGCATGCTGCTCCAGTCTGGCAGTTCCAGCTCCTAGAACAGCTCCTTGGGAATAGTTGCAACTGGGTGCATCTCAGAGCAGCCCTGAGGCTGTTTTACATTGTCCTGGGGCCTGAACCAGCCACCAGCTTGTTGGGGTGAAAGGGCTCCCAAAAAGCAGAACAGAGACACCTTTGCATCACCTCACCCCTGTGTTGCACGGGGCACCTCATAAATGTGTTTGAGAATATGGAGCTTTCCATACAATTTAATTTCAGAGCTAGAATTCACAAACTTGAGAAAAAGCAAGGCTGATAAACAAAATGTTGCCAAGCCCTTAGTTACAGCAGCACAGTCAAATACACACCAGACTAATTTTAAAAAAGCAAAAAAGTCCTTTTAGAGGTTTTAGAGCTGAATTCTCCCCACGCCAAGGAACAAATGAGAAACTCAGATGGTTGTTTAATAGTCTATTCATGCTCACAGCAGGGTAGAGCAAAGTTATTTAGCACAAGTGCTTCTCTAATTGTGCAAGACAATTGGGGAAACATCAACCTTGTTCAATGGCCCTCAAACTGCTCGAAAACCATCCAAAGCAATGCGGACCGACGCATGTTCATTTTCACTATCTGAGTCAGATGCCACCAGCAGAAGGTTGATTTTCTTTTTTGGTGGTTCAGGTTCTGTAGTTTCCACATCAGAGTGTTGCTCCTTTAAGACTTCTGAAAGCATGCTCCACACCTCGTCCCTCTCAGATTTTGGAAGGCACTTCAGATGCTTAAATCTTGGGTCAAGTGCTGTAGCTATCTTTAGAAATCTCATATTGGTACTTTCTTTGCGTTTTGTCAAATCTGCAGTGAAAGTGTTCTTAAAATGAACAACATGTGCTAGGTTATCATCCAAGACTGCTATAACATGAAATATATGGCAGAATGTGGGTAAAACAGAGCAGAGGACATAAAATTCTCCCCCAAGGAGTTCAGTCACAAATGTAATTAATGCATTATTTTTTTAACGAGTGTCATCAAAGCATGAAGAACCATATGAATGTTTAGCATATCTGGCATGTAAATACCTGGCTACAAAAGTGCCATGCAAATGCCTGTTCTCACTTTCTGGTGACATTGTAAATAAGAAGAGGGCAACACTATCTCCTGTAAATGTAAACAAACTTGTTTGTCTTAGCAATTGGCTGAACAAGAAGTGGGACTGAGCAGAATTGTAGCCTCTGAAGTTTTACATTGTTCTGGTTTTGAGTGCAGTTATGTAACAAAAAAAATCTACATTTGTAAATTGCACTTTCAGAACAAAGATTGCACTACAGTACTTGTATAAGGTGAATTGAAAAATACTATTTCTTCTGTTTATCATTTTTACAGTGCAAATATTTGTAATCAAAATATACACTATGATTTCAATTACAACACAGAATACAAGATATATATGAAAATGTAGAAAAACATCCAAAATATGTAATAAATTTCAATTGGTAGTCTCTTATTTAACAATGCAATTAAAACTGTGATTAATCACAATTAAGTTTTTTAATTGTGATTAATTTTTGAGTTAATTGTGTGATTTAACTGCGATTAATTGACAGCCCTGCCTGAAGCACATTTGTGCATGTGTTAAGGTGGTTGACAATAATAGTGTAAAAGCTACATAAACAGATATACTCCTATTCTCCACAAAGACTGTGAAGAGAATGAAAGATATCATGGGTTTTCAAGAGATACAGTAAGTATTGTGAATATTTAGGCTTGCTAGGGCTCCTTTCAAACAGGGGTGATATGAATTGATCTAATATTTATGGGAGTGTCATCTGATTGGCTAGCAATTATTTTTTCACCATGCTTTGGGGCTAGAGACATGGAGTGTGGACTCCTCTAAACTGGCTTGTAGAAAAGGCACAAAAAACCTCATTTACCCAAAGTGCCTGTATAAACCCTGTGCTTTACTTTTCAAGAAAATAAATTATAACTATATGGGGTTTGATTCTGCCCACTTGGCTCAAGTAGGTAATCCCACTGATTCAGATTGGACTACTTGTGCGAGTACAGCAAATGGGATTAGCACCTTAGAGTAAATAATGTGATGAGCTGGGTAAAACCTTGTTATGAATTTAGTTAAAACCCCATTGAGATTGATGTGTAATTGAAGGGTGAGTTCACATCCAATTGTGAGCATAAGCCGTCTTCTAAGACTCCCCCCAAGTCTCAGAATGTAGCTATGGGAGTTGAGGCTGGAAAAGTTGCTGAAGAGGTGAATCCCCCTGTTACAGATTGTCATCGCCAGGGTGCAGTCTGGGAGCCATGGGAACCACTGCACCCCTCTAAGACACCCTGGGAGCTACCGGCGACCGTGCCTGTGGACAGTCAATGTAAACAAACTGTCTCGCAGCCCACCAGCGGATTACCCTGACGGGCTGCGTGCAGCCCGCGGGCCACAGATTGCCCACCACTGGTTTGGAGACACAGCCAGCCTCACCAGGACCTGTTATCACCCAACACAACAGCAGGTGGTGCCACACACCCAAACTGAACTACCTTAGTACTGTACCAAAGCCACTCAAGGACAAACAGCCAACTTCCCAACTCCCCCTGCCTTGCACCCCTGCGAGGCTATAAACCCAGAATTATACCGTCTTATACTGAACAGGGATCTGTACAAGGTATGCACATTAATAAAGTTTGCCCTCCCCTCGATGTGGGAAGGATATGCAAATTCTGTGTTAACCAAGCTGAGATTTTTCCTTAGGCACTTCATTCAAAGGCACACTGGTTTAGATAAAGCAAAAAACAAATGTCTTTAACTATAAGATAGATTTTAAGTGATTATAAGTGATAGCAAACAAATCAAAGCATATTACCTAGCAAATAAACAAAACACAAACTAAGCCTAACATATTAGATAGATTGGTTATGAATTAGCAATTTCTCATCCTGGCTGGAGATACAAGCAGTCCACCAGGTTTCCATACACAGGCTTTTAGCCTGGGACCAGCACTTCCCCCAGTTCAGTCTTTGTTCCTCAGGTTTTTCCAGGAGTTCTCTTGTGTGGGGCGTGAGGCCCCCAGATGATGTCACACCCCTCCTTATATAGCTTTACCATATGGCGGGAACCCTTTGTTCCAAATCCAGACCAGGTTTGTGGAAAAATACAGGTATCAAAATGGAGTTCAGTGTCATGTGGTCTGGTCACATGCCCTTTCATGCCCTGCTGAGTCATAGCAACCATTACTTACAGGCTGGCTGGAGCATTCTCAGGAAGGCTAAGCTCTTCCATGGTCCATTGTCTTGGCTAATGGGCCATCAGCACTGTCTAGCTTCTTCATTGTTGTGGTGTTTTCCAGAGTAAGCTCATTTGAAATACAGGTACATAGTCAATATTCATACCTTCAGATACAAACATGATACATGCATACAACTAGGATAATCATAATAAGCAAATCATAACTTTTCCAATGACACCTTACATGACCCATCTTCTTCAAAATGCATCATAATTATGACATAATCATATCATAATAATACCACTATGATGAATATGGGGTGTAATGTCACACCCCCATTTGAACAGAATGGGCAGGGCCTGTTTTAGCCATCAAATTCCACAGAAAGAATAGGCGTTCCTCAGGGGCCAACTGAAAGGGGCCCCTCGCTGATGGCTGAAAGGCAATCTAGAGAGAGAAACCCAAAAGAGATTTGGGAAGGAATAACGGTTCTATGTTGGCAATGTGAAACTATCTTGACAGAGACAATGTAAATAATTATATTGTATCACTTGTAATTTGTTAAATTCTTCCTTTAGTTTTTGTTTGGGATGATTTGGGTTTCCACATTTTAGGTCTCATCAGGATGACCATTGAAACTGAAGTGGGGAGTATTATTAAGTATTAGGTGAAATCTTGTGATGGGTTAAGTTAAACCCATTCCAATTGAGATTGGTAGGTGGGGGCTTATGCTTACAGTTATGTTAACTGAATGATGAGTTCACACTTAATCTTTGTCAACAGCAGAAATTTGTGTCTCACAAGTCTTTAAATCTCCACATTCCCACTATCATAAGCAAAAATTCTAAAGTGATGATAATACAGAAGCATATAATTCTAAAAACAAGCTTTAGAAAGTGGGGGCGGGGGAACAGTCCTATCCTATTACATTGTGATCTCTTATTATAGTCACTTAACATTTTTAATAAAAGACATTTTACTAAATAGAATATTTATTACATGTGATAACTTCAGAGTGCAATGTTAATTAATAGGGATGGTCAGAAGATTTTAAAATTTCTGGGAAAAAATGGGGAAGAGGCATTTGGGAAAACATTCTCAACTTTTGCTTTCAATTTTCAACCATTAATGTTGATTGGAATAAAGGTGCCTCTTCCATTATTTCATTGTCAGAGTCAAGAACATGGTGAAACATTTGAAATTAGTTTAATAACCACTTTGACAGCTGCATCAACTACACCCTGATAATTATCTAAGTATTTTTGTAATTTCAGTGCATATCGCATCTATATATTTTCAGTTGGTTGCATACTTAACCCATGAAAGTAGGTACTTCATCTCCAGAGATATCCATTAATTAACATACTCCAGTAGGCTAAAAAAGTGCAAGTTGTGCAAACTGTACCAACTCACAAAATTAAATTCAACAAAGAAACACAAAATCAACATTTATTCATGATAAATATGTAATGTTTCATTATAAAATGGACTTAAATACTGAGGAACAAATCAATTTGTAGTGTAACAGCATTCTTAGGGCAGCCTTTTTTGCCCCCTAATATTTTATAGAAAACACACAGCTAAAATACTGTTTTTTCTTTTGATCTACATCTCAAGTGAATTCCTTATTCACACCAGTGAATTCTTTTTTAATTAAGAGTGTCATCACAGTTTTGAGTTCAATAGAATTAGCCTAATTTTGCATTTATGATATTCCACTTGACTCCTTTGATTTAAAGAAAAAAACCTTTATTGACTGAGAAACTGAACCATATGAATTAAAATATAAATCAGCTATTCATTCTAATTGGCTTCTACTTTATTTTGCATTCTACTGAGTGATAAAGATTTGAGGAGAATAATGTAACTTTTATGGTATCCTAAATTAACTAAAAACAAAATTCAGCTTATAGTCAAATCTGGTTTAAGTTACAAGTGAAAGAGTTTATTTGTCTCACTCTTAACCTATCATAATCCTTAGCATATGTCCAACAGAATCATCAGATAATGTGGTCTAGGTCTCAGTCTCTACTAGAATGAAACCAACTCAAATGGTATACAGGTGTGGGAGGTCAGAAGTGAAGGTCATTTGCACAACTATGTTCCGTGGATCTTAGGTCTGCACAAACTATTTCTAATTATTAACCTCTGACTTGTGTATGTATCAGAAGTCCCAAAAAGCTAGGAGTTGGTTTGGTGCCTTTGTGGCTGCCAACTCCCCCCACCAGTGATTCATCCTGTCCGCTGGCAGCCCCACCAATCAACTCCTCCCCCTACCTCCCAGCGCCTCCCACCCATCACAATCAGCTGTTCTGCAGCGTACAGGAGGCGCTTGGGGGGAGGAACAAGAGCCAGGCATGCTCAGGGGAAGCGGTGGAACTGAGCAGGAAGAGGTGGGGCGGGGATGGAGTGGGGGCAGGAAGAGATAGTGCGGGGGTGTGGGCTTGGGAGGTGGGTGGGGGTGGAGCAGTGGTGGGAAGAGGCGGGTCGGGAGTGGGGATTTGGGGGAAAGGGGTGGGTGGGGGCGGGGCCTGGGGCAGAGCAGGGTGTTGACCACCCCTGGGACTCAAAGGAAGCCAGCACCTCTGCCTGTAGTTCAGTATCCGGTACTGATATCCTTCTCTATTGGGCATGTCTAGGGAAGGAAGTGTTGCATATTACCTAAAAATGCTTCTATTTGATTAAAGACCAGAAGCATCAATGGGCTCTGAAAGGAGTAATATACAGGTGGAGCTGGTAGCACTGCCTGTACTTAAGGTTGCTATTTTAAGTGTAAAATTTCCCATTTCCTATTATAAGACCCTGTTGTCAGTTGCTTATAGCTTCACTAAGCTTTAATCATTTGGGCTGAAATTTTCCATGCTGAATAGCTGATTCAGGCTGAATTTTTTCTGGGAAAGTTTCAGCAAAAATGGTTCAGCCATTTCTGATAAAGAGATTGGAGAAAAAATACTTTGTTTTGCTATGTTAAATACATTGTTGCAGTTCCTTCAGCAAGAAGCTCTAGGGCCACCATGTTTTAAAAGAAAAACTTGAAATTTGGCAGGAGTACTGCCCGGGTATCAGGGCCTTTGCTGTTCAAGTAAAAAAATTTGGCCAGGTTATAAATCTTTAAAAAAAATTGCAGTTCACATATGTTCAGTAGAGACTTGTTAGAATTTGGCAGATAAATTCTCCAAAGATTCCCTGTGAACGGCGCATGCTCCATCCTGAGGCTGCAGGGGCTGAACGGCACTTTCTCACCAATAGCTGATCCCAGTTGCCGTAGGCCACATATAATTAAAATCTGTATCCTAATGCATATGCATAAAGGTGCTGAATTAAGGTTGCACAGGAAATCTTAACTCTGGCATTTCCTAACTTTCGAGTGCTTGACTTTGTAACTGTAAATCTCTGTTACAAGTGATCTATGTGTAATTACTATATGAATCTATATAGTCTGTGTGTAAACATAAGAACCAAAATACCACAATGGAGTTTCTAATCCCCTTTTCTGCAGCAAATGCATCACGCCTCCAGCTACAGTGGCACATGGAAGAAAATCAGGACTCCTTACTTTTCTTTGCTAGCATATTTTTTTAAAACAGATAGTTCAGCTTCATTATTGCTGAGCACATGCCAGCTCAAAAGCTGATGCTGAATCCTTCTTCTAAATAGAAGACCAAGAATCACATCACCACCAGATTGAAAGTTGGACAGAATGCATCAATAAGTCATGTGTCCAGATTATGACTGTACTCATGGGTGGTGGGTATAATAGGCCAAGAGAAGCTAAGCCTCCCCTAACCCAGCCCATGGCCCCACGCATGCTCCACCCCAAGGCTCCATCCTCATTCCCCCTCTCTCCCAAAGCCAGTGAGGGCTAAGCTCAGACAGGCAGCCTGGATCTCGGGGCTTAGCCGGATGGTGGCTCAAGCGAGTCTGGTGGCCTGGGGTGGCTCAGGCCAGCCCAGGGGTCAGGGCAGCCAATAGCCCAAGGGTCAGTCCTAGGGCCAGCCGTCTGGTGGACCGGGGCTCAGGGCAGCTGGGGCAGGCAGTTCAGTGCTCCAGGTGGTTCAGCCAGGGCTCCTTCGGCCATGAGGGGCGGGGGCTCAGGGCTCCAGCAGGCGAGGGGGATAGAAGGGGTGGGTTGGGGTGGGGCTTCAGGTGGAAGAGGTGGAGCTGGGGGTCTAGCCTCCCCAACGTGGGGGTTCATGCGCTGCCCATGACTATACTTGCCAGAAGATTTGTACTTCTCTGTGATAAAGTGCAGTTTTTTCCTAGGGTAAGGCCTTGTCACCACTACATAGTTTTGTTGACAAAAGTCAGCTTTTATTGACAAAACAATGTAGGTGTACATACTACAATGCTCCTCCTGCTGATTCAATGCTCCTGCTATGCCGACAAAATAAAACCACCTCAGTGAGAGGTGTAGAGCTTTTTGCGACAAAGTTTGATGCAGTGTCAGTGTAGACCCTGCGCTTGGTTATGTTGCTGTAAATGGCCTCCAGGAGGTGTCCCATAATGCCCATCATGAGTGCTCTGGTCAGCAGTTCAAACTCTGCTGCCCTGCACCCAAGTACACCAACATCCACCCCTTCCCCTTTAAAGCCCCGAGAATCTTTGAAATTCCACTTTCCATTTGCTCGGTGTGGAGAGCTCACATCATATCTTCCCAGCCGACCATGGTGGCTCCACCCGCTCTGAAGCCGCATGCATGCAGGAGATGCACCCTTGCATCCTTGTTTACACTCAGGAGTGAGATATTGGCTTCAATTACCCCTGCCTGTGGAAAATGGTGGCATAATTTATAATAGCATCCCTCATCATTTGCAGTGATCCCCTTAAAAAACTACCTAGACTCTTTGCCCCATCTTGGACCTTCCTCACCCACCACGTTTAGGGCGCTCACTGAGCTGTGTGCTTGTCAAGGGAGAGTGAGAAAGAGGTGTATTCAACTATGGTGATTCAATGCTGTGAGTGCTCTCACAATACTGCTTCTGTTTATTGTTTCTTGTGGTTCTGCAGAAGTGCCTTTGAGGGGAACCCCTACACACTAGTACAGTGCCTCTGTCAGATATGGAGGTGACACAGGAGGAGTAAGGAGGACATGTTTAGGGAGGTCTCTAATCATCTCGCACTGTAGATCATGATCACAGGGCCTGGAGAAAGATAATTAACAAAAAATTGAAAATAGCATGGAGAGGAAGAAGGGCCAGGAGCGTATTTTAGTGGGCCAGGAGTAAATGATAAAACAGATGGACAACCAAACAGAGATGCTGAAGACTCTGATTGTGCTGCAGTCAGAATACATGCATGCACGTGTCCCCCTGCAGCCTATACAGAACTGTGTGCCATGCCCTCCCCAAACTCCCACCAAACATTCATTGCATGTTCCCGGCCCGTAGCAGTACCTCTTTCACTCCACTCCTTCGGACAGTTTCCCTAATGACGGCTGGACTTACATACAGCTATGAGAGCCTCCATTAAGAGAGTACTCCTCAATGTCCTGTCCCTTGCAATAAATGAATTCTGTGTATTGGTTACTGCTGTTTAATAAAAAATGTACTCATAAAATAAAATGAATCTTTATTTTTCTCCTACACACGATCATTGCTGCTGGAATTCATACACAGTGGGAACTGGCACATTTGCAGACTACAAATTACTCTCAGGAAGCAATCATCACAAGGGTCATTCCATGTGGCAAGTAAACAAAGCCTGGCTGAATGCATTACAGAAAGACATATTATTGGGACTCATTGTCAAAATGCTGCTTCAAAGCCTTCCTGATTCAAACTCCAAACTGATTCACGACTGACTTGTAGCAGTCTGGAGTTGCCAGCTTCTACACAATGATCACCGCACAATCTTCCACCAAGAGGGCAGCTCTCATTCTGGTGTCCTTTCACCACAGGACAGGGACAAGCTCCGCACACAGTTCCAGGACGGTGGCTTTGCGCATCTGAAAGTTTCACAGCCACTGCTTGTCATTCCCTACCTGCATAACAATCAGGGCCGGCATTTCTGCCGCCCCAAGCAAAAACAAAAAAAGGCGCGATCGCGATCGGCAGCGGCAATTGGGGGTAAAAAAAAAAAAGCCACGATCAGCGGCGGCGGCAGTTCAGCGGCAGGTCCTTCGCTCCTAGAGGGAGTGAGGGACCTGCCGCCCCCGAATTGCCGCAGGTGCCGCCCCTCTCCCTTGGCCGCCCCAAGCACCTGCTTGTTAAGCTGGTGCCTGGAGCCGGCCCTGATAACAATGCGATCCCACCACTCATTGCCTCATTACTCATATGTAGCTGCTCTATGAATGCCAGAAGTAATGTGGAATTGTTTCTTTCCATAGCAAACAGCAGGGCAGACACCATGGATTCACAGCTTCATGAAATACTGCATGATCAGCCACGTTCTGTTCAGTGATTTTCCTCTATTCAACACTTGCAAGACCATAAATCACTATATAGTTTGGGGCACCACAGTGCTATAAAAATACAGTGACAAATTCAAGAGAATCAGAGGAGAGAAACCAAAATAGGAAAGTCTTGGAAATACAACCCATGAGGACAGGCTAAGAAAGTTTGAATAAAGATAAGGAAACTAGGTGGAATGAAATGAGTTTCAAACCTGGAATGTAAAGGGATGTTATAATTGGCTGGGGATCAGTTAGTCTCATTAACCAAGGGCAGAACAACAATTAAACGGTTCAAATTGCAGTAGGGAATATCGATATACACTATTAGAAAACTTTGTACAGTAACTATGTAGTTACTTAGACAATCTAAACACAAAATAAAATTTAGTATTATAGTAAATGCAGGAGAATGGATTGAAATATAAACTTCCATTTTGAACTCGCAGAAAGCTTGTGACTTGTGATGTAATAGTGTTCAGCAAGATACAATAGAACTTGGAATTATTCTCATGACATCGCCAAGGCAACACAGGGTGGAAATTCCAGACACCTTTTGGGTGGAGTCTCATTCCTTCTGCAGTCTGGAGCTGGAAGCTGGATTAACATGGTGTTTTGTTTGCTGTGATTTACTGGAAGAAGAAAATATTTAGTTGCTTTGTTTTACTGAGTGGTGGTCAGAGAGAATGGGAAAGGAAAATGGTGATATCCTGCATAGCTTCATTCAGAGCTGGAGTCCACAGCAAATCCTCTCTTTCCTTCCTAAAGTGGGAAGCATTGGAAATCTGAGTCACATTCACAGAATTCTTGAAAAAATATCTGGAGGCTGTCTTCTGGGTCAACTGAGACATGGTAAGGCCTCTTGTAGCAATAGTTGAGCCAGCAGATAAAATTTAAGGTGGTTTGGGTTTAATATAATTTATGTTTTTTCCCCTATGAGACACAAAATGTTTTCAATCCTGTTTTACTGTGTGTATAGTTCATCTTTTTATAATAATATAAGTTTCTTGTACATACTGATGGCCAACTCCTAATCCTGGAGAAGAGAACAGAACAAGATTTTGGCTGTATCCCATGATACTTGTTAGACTTAGGAACTGGCTTGTTTATCATCATCCATCACCTTTGTCTGCTGCTCATAACTCTAAGGAATGGTAATGAAATTGGCAGGAAAGAACTCTAACCTTCAACATAATTTCGAAGAAACATTAGCAACGATCATTAGCACTGTGGAAGTATGCACATAAAATAGAGGCTTAGAGGTGACAGCAGTGATCCACTTAAAATGTTCCCTTTAAAAATAAAACAAATTCCTATGTTATGATCAGCTTTAAGGTCTGTGGTTGCCAGCCAGGACGGTCCCTATCGACTGACAATCCTGATTTCAAAAGTGCTTAATTGTGTGTGTGTATGTGTGGAGAAGGGACCTGGCTGTAATATGCAGCAGCAGTGTGGAACTCTTGCTGCAGTCCTTGCATAGGCCAGGCAGCCATTGATTTTAAGGGAGTCTGTAACCAGGTTGCCTAGGTGGCATCCCTTTGGGGCCCTTCGGGGCACAATTCAGCCAGCTGCAATCTCAGTTGGTATGTCTCTGTCAGGTCCAAGGTAGCAGTGCTTCCCCCGGCCAGCCAGGGCACACTTCAATTCTACCTTTTCCAGGGTATTAAGGTCCAAAAGAAATCAGGAACAAACTCCCTCCCCCCAGCCTCCCCAATTAAAGCCAACAAACTTTTAGTGCAACCCCACCCTTCTGTTCAGGGTTTGTCTCCTAACAATCCCTACTTCCCCCAGGCTCTGGTTGTTCCTTCTAGCAGGGGCTTATCCAACTGGCAAGCTAGCTCAGGCTCTCTGCCATAAAGAAAAGAAAAGAAAAGAAAAGAAAAGAAAAGCTCTCCCTCCTAGTCAACACTCAACTAGCCTAGATCTCTTCCTTTTACCTCCCCTCTCCAGGCCTGACATTTGCTGCAGGTATAGTAGGGTGGGGTCAATTGGGCCCACAGGTTCTCCTTAGCCCTCTTACAGCCAGTGTGGGACCTGTCTGCCCCATCACAGAATTATTTTAGAGTAGGTCAGAAAATTGGGAATTTTTTCTGTGGAAAATTTATACTTTGGTGAAAAATCAAAAGCCAAACATTTTTTAGCTAAAAACTTTAATCTGAAAGCTAAAATTTTGGAACTGAATATGCTGCTGCCATGCCGCATGGGAGTTGTAGTTCAGGTATCTCGTACCCTACGAGAGAGGTACGTACACAAAGTGCAGCCTGGCTTTGGCTCCACTCCCGCCCCCACTCCTAGCCTCCGCCCCTGTCCACAGTCCCGCTCCCTGCAGTGATTTCCCATATTAACATGAATAATTTAAATTATTAATAATTCCAACAGGGGTGGAACAGTTTTTGAAGAAAAATGGACATTTTCTACCCAAAGCAGACACTTTTCATGAAAAAAATGTTTTGGTGAAAATCCAAATTTCCATTGAAAAACAGTCTTAATTAAATATTTTCAACCAGCCTTAAATTGTTTACATATATGGGCTCATACATCTGATAAGTGTATCTGCCAGGATGGGAAACAAAGTATCAGAGGTGAGTCAGCACCTGATCAGGTCTGAAGATGATTGAACAGTGCTTTCACACAGTTTTCCTCTGTATACATCCGAAGAAGTGGGCTGTAGTCCACGAAAGCTTATGCTCTAATAAATTTCTTAGTCTCTAAGGTGCCACAAGTACTACTGTTCTTTTCACACAGTAGGTAGAGCTTTGAAGCAACAGTATACTAGGTTTGGCCCCACAAAATCAGAGGTACATCTTGAAGTCCAGGGGATTAGATGAGGGGTTATAGCAGGTTCCTGGTCAAAAGTTAGGTGAGTGATCACATGAATAGTGAACTGAATGGCATGGAGAAGTCCCTTCAGCATGAGGGTTCAGGGTCACAACCTTTTCATCAGCAAACAGAGTTAATGCCAGTACTTGAGGTAAGATAATGAGGCAGGATGGAGACTGCAGTCCAATCAGATTCCCTAGGAAAAGAGCAGACAACTCTATAAAGCAGCTGCTTAGAAAACAGAAGTGGGAGTAATTATAGTTGTAATCTTGACACTTCAGTACTGATGGAATAACCCAGCTTGTTGTTTTTTGTTTTGTTCCTTTTTGTTTTTTCTGGCAGTGGAAAAATTGATTGTTGTTGGATTTTTTTCATTTTGTTTTTTTGTTATTTTAGAGATGACATTGATCCTCAGGAAATAAAAACATTGAGGAAAAACACTGATGGACTATTTTGTTGTACACATTACAAACACTGAATCTTTGTTACCTGCTGTAGCACTGGGCCAGCAAAGGTTATACAGTCAGCAAGCTGGTTGACCTGTAAGCAACCCTTAAGGACATATCAAAAGGGTATTGCAATGGTGAACGAGGCCATTCCTTGTGGATAGTTATCAAAGCCATGTTAAGTAGATTAGAATATTTAACTTGTTTGTCTGTATTGTTAGAGAATCAAAGAGTAAGTGCTAAATATGTCTATGTTTACCTGCATCCTATTAGAAATCTAACAATGTGATCTAATTAGCTTATAGATGCTAAATCCTGTTCCTGTTTTATAATGTTTCGTTACTCTATTGAGTGAGGGAACATTGGTGCACTCGTCATTCTATTGACTCGGAGATCAAAAGGGGATGTTATATTTAGGTGGGACTTGGTTAATATTGTCTTAATCTCTCCTGGAAGTTTGCAATTCCAAAGAGCAAACAACCTGTGAACTGCATTGATAATTTGAATAGCTATTGCTAAAGGCATTGTTTGAGAAAGTACCTATTGAATAGAGATCACAAACTGTTGGTTCACTTTCATCAAAGCCCACTGTGGTGGAGTTTCCTGTCAGCACCCACCCTACCTCAACTATAAAAGAAAGCTTCGGGCCTGATCCTTTATCTCAGGTCTGCTCAAACTTTAACAGGGAAGGTTTAAGCCATAGGATTGAGGCCTCCAGGAGGATACCTGGATTATCCTGGAACTCTGATGGAGAAATTCTAACAGACTGTACACCTGAACTGTCTATTGGACGATAACCCATTGAATTGATTCCAGAGAGACTTTTACACGCCAGCAGCTACAACATCACTGCTGTGATCCTGATCTATGAACATTGAAAGTCATTTGTATATATATTGATCTTTTAACCATTTTAACTCTCTTCTTTCTTTTTCCTTTTCTTAATAAATCTTAGATTTAGTTATTAAGGACTGGCTGTAAGCATATATTTGGGTATGATCTGAAATATTCATTGGCCTGGGGAGTAATGTGTTTGATATTTTGGGATTGGTGATTTATGGTGAATAGGATTTTAATAACCTTTCACTATATTAGAGTTGGTGGTCTAGACGGGAGCCAAGGCTGGAATGCATAAAGGGAACTGTTTAGCTTCTTGTAAAGCAGTGTGGCAACATAGGAACACAGTTTTGATACTGGTTGGTGAATCTAATTGTAGTATAATCTGCCAGTTTTGGGGAGCATCTGCCCTGATTGTGACATTCTCAGTGTGTCCCACCCAGGCACCGGGGTCACCTCTGCTCTTAATAAGTTGTGGCAAATTCATTGCCTTTGGGTGATCAGAACATCTGAAATATAAAAAGTTAATATTGCTCCCAAATGGAGGGATAAAAAGGAAGTTTCTTCGGCAGGACTCATTGAGTTACTGTAGCCTGGAAAATCTGGTTCCACAAGTTTATTTGTTAATCCGGTTAAGAATATATGAAATATATAGTAAAGCAGCCATTCTTTTAAATACTGCAGGCTAGGTCCTCAGCTGGTGCAAACTGGCATTGCTCCACTGAATGTAATATAACTTACAAAAGTTTTGTAATATAACTTACAAAAACAAAAACTTGAGACTTTCAAAGAGATATGTAGCATTTTCAACATAGGTTCATAGATTCCAAGGACAGAAAGACCATTTTGATCATCTAATCTGACCTCCTGTATAACACAGGCCAGAGAACTCCCCCAAAACAATTCTTAGAGCAGATCTTTTAGAAAAATATCCAATTGTGATTTAAAAATTGTCAGTGATGGAGAATCCACCACAACTCTTGGTAAATAGTTCCAATGGTTAATTACTCTCACCATTGAAAATTATGCCTTATTTCCAGTTTGAAATTGTCTAGCTTCATCTTCTAGCCATTGGGTCATGTTATACCTTTCTCTGCTAGATTGAAAAGCCCATTATTAAATTTTTTTAAAGTGGAGATATCCTATCTCCTAGAACCGGAAGGGACCTTGAAAGGTCATTGAGTCCACCCTGCTGCCTTCACTAGCAGGACCAAGTACTGATTTTGCCCCAGATCCCTAGGTGGCCCCCTCAAGGATTGAACTCACAACCCTGGGTTTGGTAAGCCAATGCTCAAACCACTGAGCTATCCCTCGCCCCCCTTATTTGTTCCCCATGTGGATACGTATAGACCATAATCAAGTCACACCTTAAACTTCTCTTTGTTAAACTAAATAGACTCATGGAGTTCAATCAATCATGTTTTCTAATCCTTTAATCATTCTCATGGTTCTTCTCAGAACCCTCTCCAATTTATCAACCTCCTTCCTGTATTGTGGGCACCAGAAATGGACACAGTACTCTAGCAGCGATCACACCAGTGCCAAATATAGATGTAAAATAATCTCTCTACTCCTATTCAAGATTCCCCTGTTTATGCAGCCAAGGATCACATTATCCCAGTGGTGGGCAACCGGCCCATCAGGGTAATCTGATTGTAGGCCGTGAGACATTTTGCTGATGTTGACCGTCCGCAAGCACAGCCCCCCGCAGCTCCCAGTGGTCGCAGTTCACCATTCCTGCCAATGGGAGCTATGGGAAGCAAATCATCTCGTGGTCCGCAATCAGATTGCCCTGATGTGCTGCATGTGGCCCGCAGGCCACAGGTTGCCCACCACTGCATTAGCCCTTTTGGCCACAGCATCACATTGGAAGCTCATGTTCAGCTGATTATCCATGACAATTCCCAAACCTTTTTCAGAGTCACTGCTTCCCATGATAGAGTCCCCCATCCTTTAAGTATGGCCTACACTCTTTGTCCCTAGATGTATACATTTCTATTTAACTATATTGAAATGCATAATGTTTCTTGTGCCCAATTTACCAGTTGATCCAAATTGCTCTATATCAGTGACCTGTCCTCTTCATTATGTACCACTCCCCCAATTTTTGTGTCATCTGCAAACTTTTTTAGTGCTATTTCTTCCTGGGCATTGATAAAAATGTTAAATATGATACAGCCAAGAACTGATTCCTGCGGAACCCCACTGGATACACACACTCACTTGATGATGGTACCCTGTTTACAGTTACATTTTGAGACCTATCAATTAGCTAGTTTTTAATCTATTTAATGTATACTAGGTTAATTTTATATTGTTCTCGTTTTTTAATCAAAATGTCATCCAGTACCAAGTCAAACGCCTTACAAAAATCTAAGTATATTACATTAACACTATTATCTTTATCAACCTGTAATCTCATAAAAAAAAATCAAGTTAGTTTGACAAGATCTCTTTTCCATGAACCCATCCATGTTGATTTGCATTAATTACATTATCCTCCTTTCATTCTTTATTGAGTCCCATAATAGCTGCTCCATTATCTTGCTCAGAATTGATGTCAGGCTGACAGGCCTATAATTACCCAGGTCATCCCATTTATTCCATTTACCCTTTTAAAAATTGGCACAACAGTAGTTTTATTCCAGTCTTCTGGAACTTCGTCACTGCTCAAAGATGTATTGTAAAGCAACATTGATGCTCCCTCCAGTGATCTGCTAAGCCAGCCCTTATAAAACTCTTGGATACAAGTTATCTAGAACTTCTGATTGAAAAATGTCTAACTTTAGTACTTTTGTTTAACATCCTCCAGAGAAATGGAAAAAGTTTGATCATCACTATATGATGAGATTACATAATCTTTTTCCCCCAAATACAGAATGGAAACATTTATTTAACATGTCTGTCTTTTCTGCATTATTATTGATAATTCTATCATTTCCATCTAGTATTGGGCCAATACCATTGTCAGGATTATTTTGGTTCCTAATACTTTTAAAAAACTCCTTATTGTCTTTAACGCTGTTGATCATAGATTGCTCTTTGTGTCCTTGTGCTTCCCTTATCAATTTTCTACAATTCCTAATTTCTGATTTATATTCATTACTGTCATCTTCCCCTTTCTTCCATTTGTTATTTTTTTTTTAATTATTTGTATAGCTTCCTTCACTTCTTCTCTAAACCGGGTATTCTTTTAACCAGTACAATCTTCTTCCTTAATTGTGGGATTGTGGCTTTGGGGGCATCTAGTGAGGTGTTTTTTAAATGATTTCCAATTATCATTCCCATTTTTTCTTAATAAATTGTTTATCCTTGTCCCTGAGTTGCAAAAACAAACAAAAAGTCAACAAACAAATAAAAACAACCAAATGACATTTAGGAATAGATTTTTCAATATTAATATTTCAGATTATTATGTGCAGATTATTAGCTATAGTTAATTTAAACTGACTGAATATGATACATGTTTTGCTGAAAATCCAATTGACAAAGCTAGTTACAGAAATATTTGTAATATATATTTTGAATATTTTTCTGTTATATGAAATTTAACAAGCTAAAATAAAATCAAATAGAAAGGACAGAAACATACAACCAAAGGGTTAAATCATCATGAGAGATCCTCACTGGGAGCTGATTTTATTGAGAGTTGTAGACATTCAGTGGCTGCATAGATAGAAACCCAGTCATCTGTGGGGTCTGAATCTTGGACCTTCACTGCAAAAGACTGGCATCTGCAATTTGAGATAAATGAGAACACCACTCATTATTAGTACATTGCTATTGTCACTGAGGCCCATCACTAATGGGAAATACAATCAATACCCCACACATCAATCCAGTGTACAACAGCTCACTGTATATCAGCACTTGTCAGGATTTGGTCCAAGTGTTTGGTACATTTTCTGCTTAAAATACCCACTAGCTCTTATGATGATTGTGTAATACAGAGTATTTCTCTCTTTATGTCTTAGAATATTAAAAGAGCAGATATCAAGTACACTTTTATAGGCTTTTTTCCTGAACATTTAAGAATGTTAGCACTCATGAAAATGAAGAATAGCACTGATTTGGGCTAGACATAATATAGGCAGATGATGTGCAAACATCCCCAGAGATCCTTTGCCAATGCATCTCTGTCTTAGCCTGTGACAGACCTACTAATATTCCAGTCCACGCTCTCTTGAATAGACTGCAGACATTGAAAAAGGGAAGAAATACCTATCTGCATAGGATATCCACATTTCAGCCAGCAAATAGCAATCTAGATAAAGATACTGCAGATCTTGGGTAAGTGACTACTTTCTACCATGAAGGTGAAATATTATTTTTTCTCTGCAACTAAGCCTATAGAGTGCTATATGGTTCAGAAATTACCTGTCAAGCTGCCTATCCTAGATGCACATTCAGTGCTAGCAGATGGGTGCTAGGAGACCAGACAGGTCTGAATGCACTCTGCACAAATATATGCAGAATTCAAAAATGGCTCAAAGTCACCCACTGTGTCTGTTTAGATAGGGTGCAAATTCACTGCAAACCTGTCTTTGCACCAGGCGACTTGATAGAGAATCTAGTCCTATGTGGTTCTTTTGTATTATATATAAATGGGAATTACAATGAGGCCACCATTCTCCTTATACTGGAACATTACCATAGTGCCTGAGCACTTGTGACCCAAGATGTCCAGAGTTGCAAGAGCAATGTATAAAGACTCTGTGACATTTAACTCCCCAGGGCAGACACATTTTTATAAAGTGTTTAATTAAAGCTGACAGAGGGTTTTAGTGACTTTCTGATGCCTTCTCAAGGTTTCTCAAATATTTCCCCCAAATTTTTCCTGAACTATTCATGCTTCTATTTCCATATCACACATTCAAATCTAATGATAGGATTCTCCTTTTCAACAATATCACAGTTTGTCATCACTCTTGTAGAAATCTTTTGGCAATCCAAAATTAGAGAACAGAAAGCAGTTTTTGTAGACAGAAATGAAGTATATAAAATAGCTCTACATATCTTTGCCAATAGTTATATGAATTCATTTGAATGTTATAGTGCAATGTAACTGTTAAAAGTCAGGCTTACACAACACTGGAATTCTTGCAATGCAGTGTATGCTACAATATTTAAGAAAAATATATTTATACAGTGAAGGACAATTTTTCAACTCACTCCATTCCTCAGATAACAAAAGATAGAGATAAAATATTCACATAAAAGTTGAATGTAATTAATGTATCAAAGCAACAAAAAGAAGTTTATATTTATACACAAGTTAGGTTTTCTTCTGGTTCCCTGTCTACCAAATTAATGCTTCCTGTGATCACAGATTCTTCCTGAGCTGAGATGTTTTTTGACTGCTTTTTGGCACAATATGGAATGTGGCCACAAAAATACATGTAAATCCACGGATTGGCACAACTATTCAAATTCCCCAGGAGCATGATGATGGTAAATGCTGCACCTGGAATGAAAGAATTGGAGAAATACCATGTAAATACGACATGCCAGAAAGTGGTAATGTTCTTATGAATTGATGCTCTTTGATGTACATGTTCTTAAATTAATTAATGTAACTATTGTAGGATCAGTTTAGCATTTTGCAATAGAGAAAAAGTTAAAATAACATTAGGAGATTTCAGTTTATTCAATGGTTATAAAAAATTGTAATTCTGTAGCTATCTACAGTATATAATACATTGTAGCTGCATATGCATAAGATGTATTTCAGAAATAGATATTTTTGCATAACTCTTCTTACCCCATATAAATCTAAATGTTAATGTGGTTGCTTGTTACCTTAATCTATGTAAATACTGTACCATCTCAGAAATGCATACCTCTAGAAAGAACTTTTAAAACAAAGATCATAACGTGAGATCTTTTCAGAAGACAAGATTATAGTCTAATTTTAAAAATTTATAGTATAATTTTGTCTGATTTATATCCGTATTTTATCTTTCAACAGCTAAACTTTAGAAATGAAGTTGATAGGGAGTCCGTTTTTAACAAAAGAGTAGCAATATAATTTTGAAAATATTAATATTGTGTACAGCATTTTATTCTTTTATATTTTAGCTTTGTTTTCATTACAAATATCAACCCTTACACAATTTGTAATTGTTCCATAGTTCACTGAAGATATTTCACAGCTAAGAACATTTCAATATTCAAAAACATTTCAGAGGTTTTATAGTGTTGCTGTTATAAATAGTAAACCAGAAATATTTATTTTATTAATTTGAATAATTATTTTATTAATTAAAGCTAAAATGCTATATTGCCTTTAATTTCCCTAATATACAAAAAAAGTAATTCCATAATCTCTAAAATCTCTAAATGTATATATTGATCTCTTGCTAGTACAAATAAAACTTATAACATTTTCACTGTGTTGTTTACTAATAATTAAATGCTAATTAATCTTGGTTAGCCTTCCCAGCAGAAAAAAAGCCTTATTGAAAGCATATGTTTGTACATGTGTACACACACATTAAGTAACCCCCAAGATGATTTTTGATTATGCAGTGTAATATGTTACCAGCTATTGTACATCATTATTCATGGCCATGAAAAACGTCTCACGGATTGTGAAATTTGGTCTACCCCATGAAATCTGGTCTTCTGTGTGCTTTTACCCTATACTATACAGCTTTCATGAGGAGAGACCAGCGTTCTCAAACTAGGTGTCCTGACCCAAAAGGTGGTTGCGGGGGACAGGTTGTAAGCTTATTTTAGGGGGGCTGCGGTATTGCCACCCTTACTTCTGCACTGCCTTCAGAGCTGGGCGGCAGGAGAGCGGCAGCTGCTGTGAAGGCAGCAGCACAGAAATAAGGGTGGCAATACCATGCCGTCCTTACTTCTGTGCTGCTGCTGGCAGTGGTGCTACCTTCAGAGCTGGGCTCACGGCCAGCAGCCGCCGCTCTCCAGCCACCAAGCTCTGAAGGAAGCACTGCCACCAGCAGCAGCGCAGATGTAAGGGTAGCAGTACTGCAACCCCCCTTCAATAACCTTGTGACCCCCCCACACACACACACACACAACTCCTTTTTCGGTCAGGACCTAAGTTCCCTGTAAGCTGCGTGGCTGTGCAGCAGCTTATTTAGTGCTGCACAGGCACTCAGGGAACCCATGCAGCCGACCTGCCACAGCCGGGGGAGGGGTGTGCCATAGGCGCCGACTTCCCCTCTAGCCTGGGGCGGTGCTCGACCCTGCCCAAGCCCCGCCCCCACTCCACCCCTACCCCCAATCCCCGCCCCTTCCTCCAGCCCAAATATTGCTACAAGGAGAGAGCTGGGGGGAGTCCTCTCTCTCCCCGTCATAGCCTCCTGCACCCCCAAGCCCCTCATCCCCAGCCCCACCCCAGAGCCCACACCCCCAGATGGAGCTCTCACACCTCTGCACCACAACCCTCTGCCCCAGCCCTGATCTCCCTCCCACACTCCGAACCCCTCCACCCCACCCACACCACATGAATTTTGTTATGTGCACCAATATGGAGGTGATGTGTGACGCATCACCTCCATATTGGTGCACATAACAAAATTCATTCCGCACATCTGTGGAAAAAAATAGAGGGAACACTGGTCAGGACCCCTAAAATTACAAAACCATGAAATTTCAAATTTAAATATCTGAAACCATGAAATTTATTATTTTTAAAATCCTATGGCTGTGAAATTGACCAAAATGGACCCTGAATTTGGTAGAGCCCTATACATCATTAATACAGTATGCAAACAAACTAGTCCTTCAAATTTAATCATACATAAAATGATTACACATCGTTGAACCTAAATAATATGTATATATAAAGAGGAAATGTAGCAATGTGGTAGTCTACTATAGTTATTGATAAGAAAAAGGAGTATCTTACCTTCAGTAATGCCACTGGGGTACCATACAGACCACAACTGTACAATGAAGAAAGGTGCCCAACAAAGGACATATGCAATAACTGTCACCACTGTCATTTTTACAGTCTTGATCATAGCCTTTGAAATACAGTTAATACTGCTTCCTTGGAATGGCAGGACTTGCTTCTGATTTATTGCTTCAGATTCATTCCTTTTTTTCACATGTATGTTCATTAGTATTATTTTGCAGATCTTAACCTGGCATATGGTAAGGATAGCTGTGGGAATGAAGAAAATAGCTACAAAAATCCAAGTTACATATGCCTTTAAGCCCCAAGGTTGGATGAACTCACCCCAGCATTCAAAAATATCTGGAGATATTTCAGTCTTGGAAAAGATAAATACTTGTGGAAGACTAAAAAGCAGTGATATAGACCAGCTGGTGCAAATGGCAGCATTCCAAAGAGCCCTTTTCTTTTGGAAAGTGACCATGGGATAGCATACTGCTTGATATCTGTCCACTGTCATGACCACTATCATATAAGTAGAGGCAAACATGCCCAACAACTGCAAATATTTGATAGTTCTGCACAATGCATCTGGCCCTATGAAAATGTCTGTAATATCCCATATTAGTTGGGGAAGTACTTGAAAAAATGCTACCACTAAGTCCGCTATGCTCAGGTGAAGCATGAATACATACATCCTAGATAACTTCTTTCTTCTCCTCCACAGTACCAGTATGAGAATAAAATTGCCCACAGATGCTGTCATAAATATTACTCCCAACACAGCAATCTCTAACTGAGCTAATTGCTCATCTCTTTCTTGTCTTCCAACTGGATCTGACTTATTTGTCAGATTCAGGATAAGCTGAGGAAAAAGACTTTCAGACTGATATTCATTAGCTTGCACAGGAACTGAAAAATTCTTCATAGCGCACAGAAGCTACTTACAGTAGCTGTTACTCACGACTCAGGTTGATAGCTCTGAAGTACGGACTAGTAAATATATCAGCACTGGTTCAGGTTTCAGTGTGTCTTGAAACAAATCTCCATGCATGAATGAACCTGAAACAGCAAACCTGCATCTTGATAGACTTCTCTCTCTTGCTAGAGTGAAAAAAAGGCTTTATATAGTCTTCAAATAGAGTCTTATGTAACTTCATAATCATTTGGTAGGCTGTAGTTGTCTTAGCCAATAGGAAAACAACTAATATAATTGGGATATATATATAAATAAAATGAGAACCACAGAGGCTTGAAATAATCAAATCACTTATTTCAGTGCGGCCAAAATCATACTTACATATTTTTACCCATGAGAGCTTTTCCAAATATAAATGTTATGTAAACCAAAACTGTATTCCTCAGTATAATAACTAGGACTTTAGTCATAAATATTTACATGTGGATGGAAAACTTAGGTCCCTGAGTCTGGCTGCATGGTCACTCTAACTCTCTTAGATCCCTGAGACAAAGACCATATCTTAAAAGCTGCGAACACAAAGAGAGAGAGAGAGATTTTTTCCATTGATTTTTCTGTTTTCAGATGTCAGTCAGCTGATCTAGAAAAGAAGAGACTTAAATGGTTTAAAATAATCTTTTATTGCAAGAATTCTGGATTCTTTTCTAAGCAAAAAGAAAAATAACACATGGAATACATTACATCTATTGCGACTGCAAGCCTGCTGATGTTTTAATGACAGGGAATGGGAGGGAGCGCAGGAACATTCTGTGGGAAATCCAACCACTGAAGAGACATGAATGATATAGCAGTCTATAAGACCACTTCTAAACACCAGTCCTACAACCTGTACAGTTGTTTAAAGGTTTTAAAATAAACTGTCTAATATTTTTCTTTTCTCTATGTGGAGTAAATTATTTTGATGATTTGAGGAATCTTGTCTAAGTATAGCTTATGAATTCTGTTTTATATGGGGGACTCTGTGTATCTGTATCAGATTGCAAACTCCATTTTGAAAGTGGGGCTTGCTGCCTTTTTTGTTGCCTTTATGCCTCTATCTTGGACTAAATTCTAAGGGGTGGTGGCACATGGCCAACAAAGGCTTAATCTACACTAGCAGCTTATATTGGTATAACTATGTTGCTCAGGGGTATGGATTTTCTACACCCCTGAGTGACACAGTTATATCGACCTATCTCCTGGTGTTGCCAGTGCTATGTTGATGGGAGGGCTTCTCCCGTCGGCATAGTTACTATCTCTCAGAGAAGTGGAGTACCTACACCAATGGGAGAAGCCCTCCTGTCAGCGTAGCTAGCATCTGTGATGGGTTGGATCACAGAAACCCTCTTGGGAACTGCCAACTGATGTGCCAAGACCACCTCTGCCCCTGTTTTCCCTGCCAACCTGGGTCTCCAGCACCCTGTCTTGTTGAGCCAGACATGCCAGTCTGGTCCAACACCGACCCAGGGTCTGAACCATGTGCCGCAAAGCTGCAGACTTAACTGAAAGTAGCTTGCAGAAGTGTTCCAGTCTTTAACACTCATATGCCCAACTCCCAATGGGGTCTAAACCCCAAATAAATCTGTTTTACTCATAAATTGTTCGCCCTCTATAACACTGATAGAGAGATATCACAGCTGTTTGCTCCCCCCCCAAGGTATTAATACATTCTCTGGGTTAATTAATAAGTAAACAGTGATTTTATTAAATACAGAAAGTAGGATTTAAGTGGTTCCAAGTAATAGCAGACAGAACAAAGTGAATTACCAAGTAAAATAAAATAAAACACGCATGTCTGAGTCTAATACATAAGAAAACTGAGTACAGATAAAAACCTCACCCTTAGAGGAATTCCAGGAAGCTTCCTTTTACAGACTAGTCTCCTTCTAGTCTGGGTCCAGCAATCACTCACACCCCCTGTAGTTATTGTCCTTTGTTCCAGTTTCTTTCAGGTATCCTTGGGGGTGGAAAGGCTATGTCTTTAGCCAGCTGAAGACAAAATGGAGGGGTCTCCCACAGGCTTAAATAGACTTTCTCTTGTGGTTGGAGACCCCCTCCTCTCTCCTATGCAAAGTCCAGCTCCAAGATGGAGTTTTGGAGTCAAGTGGGCAAGTCACATGTCCATGCATGACTGAGTTTCTTACCAGCCAAGCCACATTCTTGGAAAAGCTCCGATGGGGATTAGCATATTCGAGTTCATTGTTGGCTTAAGTGGTTCTTGACTGGGCACTTAATTTGCACATTCCTTTCTCAAGAAGCTGACCAAATGCTTACTAAGGCTACTTAGAAATCAAGCACGTATACAGCCAATATTCCTAACTTCAAATACAAAAATGAAACATGCATAAAATAGGAGGAATGTATTCAGTAGATCATAACCTTTACATAGATATGTTACATGGCATATGTAGCATAAAACATATTCCAGTTATATCATATATACATTCATAAGCATATTCCCATGAAGCCCTATGGGGTACACCGTCACAGCATATACCAAAGTGCTACAGTAAGGCAGCTGCATCAGTGCAGCTGCTCCCGCTGCAACCCTTTTAAGTGTAGACAATCGGAATAGGGTGACCAGATGTCACCGATTTTATAGGGACAGTCTTGATATTTGGAGCTTTTTCTTACAATAGGCACCTATTACCCCCCCACCCCTCTCCTGATTTTTCATACTTGCTATCTGGTCACCTAAGCGCAAAGGCAAGTTGTTAAATGTTGATTGGTGATTTAAATGGAGCAGATGGACCTTGCACAAAGAGATGGATACTGCCCAGGGGAAACCAGTTTTTGAAGTATGAACTCTAGAGGGTTTGGCAACTAAGAGTTTGTTTTCACGTACAACTCTACAGCAGCACAATTGCACTGGGGTAGCTGTGCCCCTGTAGCATTTTAGTGAAGATGTTACTATGTTGACGAAAGAGCTTCTCCCATTGGTGTATTTAATCCACCTCCCCGAGAGATGGTAGCTATCTCTATGGGAAAAGCTCTCCCATGAATGTAGTGCTGTCTACACAGGGGGTTAGGTCGGTATCACTATGTCACTCAAGGGTGTAGAATTTTCACACCTCTGAGCAATGTAGATTACCTGTGACGGGATCCCCGGGGTACAACCTGGAACTGTGAAACCACTATGACCCCCTTAACTCTCCAGCCTGGGCTGCCTTTCACGATGGTTTGCTAGTGACAAGCAGCAAACCTTCTCTTGAACAATGTAAGCTCATTAATTAGTTCACCATTTCATCAAAGGATAGTGGACATGAACCAGCCTTTGTAAGCTGAGCAAATTCCCTAAGCACTTTAGTCAAACTCACTGGTAAGGATAAAATATTAAAATAAGTTTATTAACTACAGAAAGATAGATTTTAAGTGATTATAAGTGGTAGGCATAAAGGTCAAAGATAGTTACCTTAAGAAGATAAAAAGTAAACACACATTCTAAATCCTAAACTTTTAGACTAAGCAAGAGCTGAATCAAACAGCTTTTCTCACCCTAATAGATGTTACAGGCAGCTTACAGTTTTTAATACACAGGATAAATTTCCTCCTCAGCCTGGGCCCAATCTCCTCAGTTTTCAAAGTCTTTGTCTTCCCAGCAATCTTGTTGCCTTCAGTGTAGGTGAAGGAGGAGAGAGGTGATCTCCTGGTGCCCCTGCCCCTTATTTTACACTCTTAATTCATGTCCCTGGAAAAGTACTGGCCCAGACATGCCCTGGTGGGCCTTGCTGAGTCACAGAGTTGAGCAATCCCCATTATGTGGTGCTTGCGCAACTGGGTCATACAGTTGAGCAATCCTCATTGTGGTGCTTGCGCAACTGTCTCTTACAGAATTGTAAATCTCTTGTTTACAGTTCTCCTGCTTGTCATTGGCTCATGATGGTTGCTTAATGCCCATTTGGTCATCACCTTTGTTGTCACTGGAGAGCTAACTGTGGGCATGTCCCAGACACACAACATATTTCAAAAACAACCATATAGCAAAATCTCATAATTTCATACACCATAATGATATACGTATTTTGACAAAACAATGAGTTTCAGCAGATCATGACCATTCATTTGGTACTTTACAAGGTATGCTTTGTATGAAACATCACAACCATCTACAAATGAGGAATGTGGGGTTTACAGGATGCTATTTTGAGATAAAGCATGTCACAATACCAATATAGGCCTGTAGTGTAGACCTGGTCTAACCAACAGATCACCTATTAAGGCTGATCAGTGAATCACCTGACAAAGTGGGGCTGAAAATTAAAAAAGAGAGTCTCTCACTGGCCACTTTGGAGAGAGCGGGAGAAGAGACCAGAGAGACTCCATGTTCTTGAGGAGAAGTCATAGGCAGGACGACAGGAAGTATCCTGAATTACTTAGTGACCTAAACCCAAAGAAAGCTCAGAGTGGTGCAGAAACTGAGGTAGAGAAATGCATACAGGTGTGTTTATTATTCTCTTTAGATGTTATATTTCTTGTGCTAGCTAATGTAAAGAGTGATTGGTTTTGAGACCCCTTAAAAAGTCTGTGTATTTATTTGCTTTCAATATAATGTGTCTCTAAAGAAGTGAACTGTAAATCTAGAGTGCCTAAAAGGTTGGAGCTCTGAGAAAGGTCACGATTAAGTTCTGAGGGTGCCAGGAGGGTCAGTACTGCACCTGGAGGCCCAGGGCTGATATACTGTGGGGATCCATTTCTGTGAAGGAGTAACAGAGAGAGCCTGTGTCCAGGCAGTGCGCCAGAGAGGTAAATTAGAAAGAGTTTTGCAGTTTGTGGAGACCAAGGGAAGTTTAAGAGCATGCAGGCTCAGCTTGTGAGGCCCAAATGCAGCAGCCTGATGAGTCTCCAGCAATGGAGAGCTCTGCCAGGGCTTTGTGTGACAGCAGTAGTAAGACTGTGATATTTTCCCCCAGTTTCTCTATTTGGTATGAATTTTGCATATAGTTATTGACAAAAGGGGATAATAATAGATTTATTATCATCTCATCTTCCCCCTCAGTCCCAAAAGACATACGTGGATTTACAAGAAAACTAAACATGAATTGAAACATATATCTTGCCCTGGGGTTAGGGTATGCATGTTCTTGTGACTGGAGTATGTTACTGGGAGTCAGGAGTCCTTGTGGAGAAGTACCTGACAAGGGGACACAGGTGTGACTGAGCCCACCTCTCTTAAAGGCCCAGCTTATTATGTGACAGACAGACTCTGTTACCTTTGCCTGACTCTGAAAGTTGTCCTACTGATATAAAGTTTTACTTCACCTTAGGTATAATTTATTTCAGTACACTTTATTTGTATTTCCTTATGTGATGTGTGTCAATTAACCTCTGAAGTCTTTTACCCAATGCACAGGAGGAGTTAAGATGAATTAACTAAAGATGAGATGTTAAAGTACATTACATTTCTGTGTGGACTCGCTCAATCAGAAGTAAAGTGGTTTTACTTCATTTTAGCTTCTTCCTGTTTACTTCTGAATTAAAATGTCCACATAGGGGTTTTATGCACTTTAACTTATGTGTATTAACTTCACACTCTTAGTTAATTGGCCTTAACTTTCTTGAGTGACCTCATGTAGACAAATCTTCTCTCTATCCTGCTCCAATGGAATCTACATTCTTGTCATAACTGCATTGGGGTACTCTTCTGAAATTATAGGTTCAGTCTTTGGGGATAACTTTGAAAATTTCTCTCTCTTTGTCACTCCTTAGATGATTCTTATGAATAAACTTGAGCTTGGTTCTGGACCCTGACTGTATCATATGCACCACTTCATTTATTAAGCACAATACAGGGCCTGTCCAGTATTCAGTACAGGCTTTCTACCTTCATTATGCTGGGTTTGCAGTGTTAAAGCAGGTCATGGTTTTTAAAAGTCTTAGTCATATAGTTTCCTCAGTGTATAAGAAGACCTTTTCAAATGTTCCCTGGAGACATATCACACACCGGGGTGTAGGTGGTGCGACATAGTGGTCAGAACAGGAGTGGGAACAGGCGAAGGTTGGAGCAAGGGCTGGTACAGGAAGCAGGTCTGGCACAGTTGGGGGAGTAGAATGCATTGAGAAGCTACTGTGCTGCTGTTGCTACCAAGCTTAAATGATGATCTGCTGGCTCTTCTGTCCAGTCACTTAGTGAGAGCTTATTGGGCCCAGCCGAGCTCATTGGATTGCCAGGCCACTGTGCCCGGAGCCATCTCCTCTTAAAGGCCATTAGCACTGGCTTGTCAGTGTATCTTTGGTGAAATTCCTACAGGAAGTTGGGAGCATGAACATTTTCTTCTGGTTCCTGAAATCACTCCTCTGGCCCATACATCTTCCTGGCTACCAGATACTGCAGCTTCCCCCGAACCTGTTGGGAGTCAAGGACCTGATGGACTTTATGTTCCTCCTGCCTCTGGACTTTTATTGATGCTGGAGGAGAGTCAACCCCATCAGGGAAGGGATTGTCAATGAACAGCTTGAGGAGGGAATCATACAAGATGGGGTAACTCTTAGAGATTCTAGGAGTTGAACCTTGAAGGACACTGAGTTTATTTGTTTGATGATCTGAAAAGGATTCAGGTATTGGTGGTTGAGCTTGGCAGTCCGTTCTCAAGTCCTACCAGACTTTATCTCCGACAGCAAGTCAGGAGTGGCTTGCTACATTTAGTTAGCATAATGCTTATAAATAAAAATTAAGAATAGTTTAAATTAGAACATACAATAATGGCAGCTATAGGGTTATGTAATGTAATGGGCAATTGTATAGGAATGTATGAGAGCCCATAAAAATTAATAGAGATGATGCAATCAAGGCAAGGTATTGATTCAGCAAAATCCCATAGAAATAGAAATTGTAGCCCAAGAGGGACTTCCAGTCAGGAAGTAGCTAGGGTTCATCTAAAGGTCAGCTGAAAAACTCCATAGGAATACATTGAGCCCATAGAAGTCTTATAGGAGGAGGAGGAGGAGCTTTCTGTACACTTGACTAATTAGCATATGCTAATCTCTGAATGCTGATTGGCTAAACTTGAGTGTCACATTGGAACATGTGACATAAATTAGCATATGCAAATCCCCAAAAGCTGATTTGTTGAATTATGATAATAAATTAATGACTAATGAGCTGGAATCATATTTAAAGGCGACAACCAGTTATGCATCCGAAGAAGTGGGCTGTAGTCCACGAAAGCTTATGCTCTAATAAATTTGTTAGTCTCTAAGGTGCCACAAGTACTCCTGTTCTTCTTTTTGCGGATACAGACTAACACGGCTGTAACTCTGAAACCAGCAGGCTAAAACCTTGTAGGAACAGGGACCTGAAGGAGAACGAAACGAATAAGACGTTCACAGAGCTGCAGCAACCACACCAACAGAACGCTGCTGGGTAAGAAAGCTAACTATTGCCTTACAGCAGCAGAAGGAGCTAGCTACCCATGATCACAAGCATCGATAGCGCTCACTAGCAGCCAGCACTCTCAAAGCAGATACTGTGGAAGCAACATCACAAGCCACAAGTAATGGTTTTCATAAGTAGCTAACGGCCCTTCTACCCTAGCAGCTTTAGCAGCACCGCAGCCCTCTCTCGCTATTATCATTCTTAAGCAGCTCTTACAGCAACAGCAGCAATCCCCACAGGGTTCTGAGGTTGCCCTGGCAATGGCCGTTTCTGCCACTCCACCAGCAGGAAGCCACGACAGCAGCTACCACAGCAGCTACCAACGGCTTCCGTATCTGTCATCTGAGGAGAAACTTTACCTCAGCAGGAGCAAGCAGCCACCCAACGCAGCCACTATCACTTGCGATCCACCACCTATGAACTGTGATCTCTAGCTACTGACATAGCAGAAGGACTCTTGTAAGACGACTTGGAAGCACTTTTTAATAAGGCTTCTGTAAGTTTAATTGTCTTTTATCTTAACATGGCGTATGGGTGCGACGTGTAAATCAAGCTGGATGTTCGTGGTCTGAGTGACATCTTCTCTCTACCCATCTAATAATTGCCTGATCAGCATTTGTTGGATGGTTAGTGTTAAGTGTTAGTGTTAAGTCTTTAGTATCAAATGTTTAACTGATATAATGTCACATGTTTAATTGGTATATTGTCATAAGGCATAGAGTGTTAAGTAAATGATTATATTGTTATGTGCCATAGAATTAAACTGAAATTGTTAATGCAGGGTTGTTTTTATTTGCCGTGCCACTTCATTCCCTTTTAAACTGTAACCCTGTCTTATCTATCTCTACTCTTTGACTGTAACCACTCACTTCTAAATAAATACTATTTTTGTTTTTGAAAGATTTACTGCTTGACTGTCTATTCTTAAATCGGAAAGCTGTATCCATGTCCTTTCAAGGGAAAGTTAGCTAGTCACGGCTTTCCCTGGAACCTCTTTTAGGACGGGCCACAACCTTAATTACCAGAATAAATACATTTAAAAATAAAGATTTTTAATTAAAAACAGCATTTGTAGGCAATATCACTGGCTTAGTACAACTGGTTTCAAATCTTCCGGTAGCAAGCTTTCTGGTAGGCCTGGATTAAACTAGGGGTGAAAATTGAAATGGAATCTTCTGAGTTGAAGTGTGGGTCAAGTTGTTTTACACAAACTTGGCCAACACACTTTTCAGTTGGGTTTTTTCTGCAGCTCTAAGCAAATTTTTTTGGAGGGAAGGGGGCCAGGGGGTTGCACTTATTTCTTAACTTAGTACATTTTGCATGTAATGCTGTACTCACTAAATACAGTCCTGGAACGATGGCTTCTTTTTACTTTGGAATTATACAAATATCAGACTAGTGCTTGCGAGTGGAGAACCAGTGTCTATCAAGGATACCCAGGGGAGGTAATTTAGTTTTCCCAGGTTTTTTGAGTGAGGGCTTGAGCCATGATATCTGTTAATTATTGAAGACCCTAGATGTTTCAGTCCAGGCCTTTTAGCTGCTAAACCATCCTGGCAGAAGGTTTACATATTCGCTCCAGCAACTGTACATCAGAGTCATTTTTGGACTTGATTCTGAACAACAGGGAGGAATTAGTTATGAATCTGAAGCTGGAAAGCAATTTGGGTGAAAGTGATCATGAAATGATAGATTTCATGATACTAAGGAAAGGCAGGGAGGGACAGCAACAGAATAAGGACAATGGATTTCAAAAAAGCAGACTTTAACAAACTCAGAACTCATAGACAAGGTACCGTAGGAAGAAAATTGAAGGGATAAAGGAGTTCAGGAGAGCTGGCATTTTCTGAAGGAGACAATATTAAAGGCACAACTGCAAACTATCCCTATGCGAAGGAAAGATAGTAAGAGGCCAATATGCGCCATCAAGAGCTCTTTAATGACTGAAAATAAAAATCTTACAGATAGTGGAAACATGGATGAATTGCTAAGGAGGAGTACAAAAGACTTGCACAAGCATGTAGGCACAAAATCAGAAAGGCTAAGGCATAATATGAGTGTAAGCAGAGTCTGAATGAGCTCTCCCCTGACATCTAATGGTAAGCTGTGGAAAAGGACTTCAGGAGCTGATCTCGTTTGCATTGGCACACCTACCCTGCCTAGATGCTCATCATGATGGGATAGCTTGCCCAAATGATCACATCTCCTTGTTATTGGGGCAGGAGCAATAAAGGGTTGTTATCCTTGTTGTGTGAATCAAGGGCAGCAGAACTGTACCTGGCATACCCCAATGGAGGGACTCACCCTCAACTGAATGTCACTCGGAAGGCATGGGACATGGGTTCCGAATCCCAATGAGTTGAGAGGGTGGGAACAGGTACTTGTACCTGGTAGTGCAGGCCCCGTTTAAGGCTCCTAGACACTACTTGACCCTTCCTTTCTCCACAGTATAATAAAAAAGCTAATTTAGACTCAATTAAGAGTCTTGTTACATGCTGCAGAGCTGAAATCACTGATACCTAGGTCTAAGTATTAGACCTATTCTGGGATAACATCTCTCTTGCAAGAGACTGCTCAGTGTGCACCAACAGTGAGGCTTCCCCACTAACAGCTGAAATCACTGAGAGCTGTGTTAAGTGGTGGGCCCTGAAGACCTCTTGGTAAGTGGCTAGCCAGGTTGGCTGGCAGAGAGACACGGTGAGTGGGCAGCTGGTGGAGAAGTGCAGTGAGTGGCCAGCCATGCAGCTGGCGGAGAGGCGCAGCCAGCACAGCGGCTGGCAGAGAGGCACAGCGAGCGGCCAGCAGGGTGGCTGGTGGAGAGGGCCAGAGCAGAGCCCCACAGAGTGCGGCAATTGGCTGGCAGAGTGGCAAGTAGGTGCCCAAGCATCAGAGCATGTAAGGTGCTTCCTTACCCCTGCTTCCATCCAGGGTGGGAGGTGAACTCTGCGGATGACCCTCTGAACTCTTGTCATGTATAGCAACTGTGAGTGGGGTGCAAAGAAAGGACAGGCATGTTAAAGGACTTTTTTGGTTGCTGGAGTTAAGAACTTGAGGGGAAAAGAACACTGCCCAACTTACTTGGGGGTGGGTCTTTTGTTCATGGTTTAGGTTTATGAACCCTAGTTGCAGTGTTTTCCCAAATTAATGCTGAATTCATTCCCTTCTTTTATTAAAAGGTTTTGCTACACTCAGACTCTGGGCTTGCAAGAGGGGAAGTATTGCCTCTTAGAGGTGCCCAGAGGGTGGTGGGTAATTGTCCCAGGTCACTGGTGGGGGCTCGAGACGGTTTTGTGTTGTATTGGTGAAAAAGGAACCCCTAGATCAGTGGTTCTCAAACTTTTTTACTGGTGACCCCTTTCACATAGCAAGCCTCTGAGTGTGACCACTCTCACAAACACTTATTTGTATATTTAACACCATTATAAATGCTGGAGTCAAAGCGGGGCTTGGGGTGGAGGCTGACAGCTCACGACCCCCCCATGTAATAACCTCACGATCTCCAGTTTGAGAACCCCTGCCCTAGATACTGAACCCACCCTTTGTTGCTTCTGGCTCCATCTGGCAGAAGAGTTACATGAGTTACACCTAGCAAGGGACATAAAGGCAATAAGAGGTTCTTTAAATACATTGGGAGCAAGAGAAAGACAAAGGCAAGTGTAGGTCCTTTCCTTAGCAGGGGAAGGAGAGCTAATAACAGATGATATCTAGAAGACTGAGGTGTTTAATGTTTATTTTGCTTCAGTCTTCGCTACAAAGGCCAATTGTGATCAAACACTCAACATAATATTAACAAGGGAGAAGGAATGCCAGACAAAATAGGGAAAGAAAAGGTTAAAGAATATTTAGATAAGGAGATGTATTAAAGTAAAATATTCAGGTAAAATTTACCATAGAATACTTACAGAACTAGTTGAAGCAATCGCAGAACCATTAGTGATTATCTTTGAGAACTCATGGAGGATGCGTGAGGTGCCAGAGGACTGAAAAAGGGAAAACATAGTACCTCTCTCTCAAAAAGGGCCGGGGGGAAGAACCAAGGAATTATAGAACTGTCAGCCTCAATTTGATACCTGGAAAGATACTGGAACAAATTGTCAAAAAATTAGTTTGTATCGGGGGTAGCCATGTTAGTCTGTATCCACAAAAACAACAAGGAATCTGGTGGCACCTTAAAAGACTAACAGATTTATTTGGGCATAAGCTTTCATGGGTAAACAACCACTTCTTCAGATGCATGGAGTGAAAATTACAGATGCAGGCATTATATAATGACACATAAAGAGACGGGAGCTACCTCACAAGTGGAGCACCAGTGTTGACAGGGCCAATTCAATCCGGGTGGATGTAGTCCACTCCCAATAATAGATGAGGAGGTGTCAATTCCAGGAGAGGCAAAGCTGCTTTTGTAATGAGCCAGCCACTCCCAGTCCCTAATCAAGCCCAAATTAATGGTGTTAAATTTGCAAATGAATTTTAGTTCTTCTGTTTCTCTTTGAAATCTGTTTCTGAAGTTTTTTTGTTCAAGTATAGCCACTTCTAAATCTGTTATAGAATGTCCAGGAAGATTGAAGTGTTCTTCTACTGGCTTTTGTATGTTACCATTCCTGATGTCCAATTTGTGTCCATTTATTCTTTTACGTAGGGACTGTCCGGTTTGGCCAATGTACATGGCAGACGGGCATTGCTGGCACATGGCGGCATATATAACATTAGTAGATGTGCAGGTGAATGAGCCTTTGATGGCGTGGCTGATGTGGTTGGGTCCTCTGATGGTGTTGCTAGAGTAGATATGGGGACAGAGTAGGCAACGAGGTTTGCTACAGGGATTGGTGTTTCCATGGTGTGGTGTGTAGTTGCTGGTGAGTATTTGCTTCAGGTTGAGGAGTTGTCTGTAAGCGAGGATTGTCCTGCCTCCCAAGGTCTGTGAGAGTGAGGGATGGTTTTCCAAGATAGGTTGTAGATCGCTGATAATATGCTGGAGAGGTTTTAGCTGGGGGCCGTACATGATAGCCAGTGGTGTTCTGTTATTTTCTTTGTTGGGCCTGTCCTGTAGTAGGTGATTTCTGGGTACCCGTCTCGCTCTGTCAATCTGTTTCTTCACTTCCCCAGGTGGGTATTGTAGTTTTAAGAATGCTTGATAAAGATCCTGGGTTAGTGTTTCTGTGTTGTGTTGTGGTGTGTAGTTGCTGGTGAGTATTTGCTTCAGGTTGGGGGTCTGTGAGACCTTGGGAGGCAGGCCAGTCCTCACTTACAGACAGCCCCCCAACCTGAAGCAAATAGAGAGAGGCAGAACACATGACATATCTTGACTTCAGTAAGGCTTTTGAACACAGTCCCACATGCCATTCTCATAAGCAAACCAGGGAAATGTGGTCTAGATTATATTACTAAAAGGGGGGTGCACAACTGGTTGACAGATAGCACTCAGAATAGTTATCATTGGTTTGCAGTCACTGGGAGGACATATCTAGTGGGGCCCTGCAAGGGTCAGTCCTGGGTCTCATACTAGTAAATATTTTTATATAATGGAGTGGAACATATGCTTATAAAATTTATGGATGACACCAATCTTGGAGGGGTTGCAAGCACATTGAAAGATAGGATTTGAATTCAAAATGACCTTGACAAATTGGAGAATTACACTTGTTTTTACCAAATTTCATCTGATTTCAGATTGAAGTCCTTCATTTGGGAAGGAAAAATCAAATACACAGCTACAAAATGGGGAATAACTTGTGAGGTGGTAGTACTGCTGAAAAGGATCTAGGAATTATAGTGGATCACAAATTGAATGAGAGTCAACAATGTAATGCTGCAAAACAGGCTAATATTCTGGGGTGTATTAACAAGAGTGTTGTATGTAAAGCTTGGAAGATAATTGTCCCACTCCAGTAGGCACTGGTGAGGACACTGGTGTGTCCAATTCTGGGAAAGATGTGGACAAACTAGAGAGAATCCAGAGGAAAACAACAAAAAATGATAAAAGCTTAACAAAGGTTAGCAAAACTGGGCATGTTTAGTCTTGAGAAAAGAAGACTGAGGGGGGACCTTAGAAAGAGGACTGTGATCAATTGTTCTCCATGTCCACTGAAGGTAGGACAAGAAGTCATATCCTTAATCTACAGTAAGGGACGTTTAGGTTAGATATTAGGAAAACCTTTCTAATTATAAGGGCAGTTAAATTCTGGAACAGGCTTCCAAGGGAGGTTGTGAAGTGCCCACCATTGGAGAGTTTAAAAGCAAGTTGAATGAACACCTGTCAGGGATGATCTAGGGTTACTTGGCCCAGCTCCAACACAGGGGGCTGGACTTGAGGATCTCTCAAGGTCCCTGTCAGACCTACATTTCTATGATTCTATCATTAAGGGATGAATGTGTCCTTATGTTGTTATTGTTCCTTTAAGGCCTCTGACTTGTCTGATACAAGAATTCCTCAAAACCTCTTTTTAAGTATGTGCAGTTGGATTTAGGACAGAGAGGGAAGTGTGTAACTGCTCAGAAAGTTTCTCCTGTCCCTTAAATGGATTGATTTCTGTAATGTCTACAAGTCCCAGTTTGTAACTTTCTATCAACTTGAACTGCCTTTTCTACAACTATGTCATTTTAGTCTTTTCTTCATGCAAATTGGGGTTCACTTACAAATTAATATCACATCAAGTCTCCATCTTGTAAGATGCTGAGCACCCTTTATTTTCCATTAAGCTAATGAGAGCTGAAGACACTCAGTGTATCACAAAATCAGGTTTTGCATCGTTTGTTTTCAGAAGCTACTAGGAACAAGCACAGCCATGGGGATCATTGTTAATAAAAGTCTTCTCAGTAGGCTTACTATGTATCTGGCTCAGTTGTTTAAGCCTAAAATTAAAATATTTTGATTATTCCCTAAAGAGGGTGGAAAATACTGTAGGGATGTGGCTGGTGGGGGGGGAAAGCAATGAGAGAGCCTAGCTATAACACAGAAAATGTTCTAGTCAATTAACAGCATCCATGCCAGAAACCACAGTATGACTGAAAGGAGCTCAAAGCATCTAATGTGATAAGATCATAACTTTTACACCCATCCAGTATTCTCCATTCTTAATATTCTGAGAACTTTCAGTGTATAAAATCAAATTGTCAATTAATCCTTACATGACAGTTTTGAAAGAAAGGGGCTTTTTGCCACTTTTGGCTGCCATCTAGTGTTAGGATGCAGAATATATCTATTCTGTATTTAATTTTTTTTTAATGAAGAATACTATAAAGCTTCTGACTACTGTTAAACTATGTTAATGTGAAAAACACAGTATTTTCCCCAAAGATGAATTTGAGATATTGGAGTCAAGCAGACTGGCAATATCTAGCAATATCCTGGACAAACCTTATGGAATGAAGATAAACTTTAATGAATTAAGTTAAACCTTATTGAATTAGGTTAAATACTTTTGGGGTCCACTATATTAAAAATGCAATTGTGTGTGTGTTATTGTATGTACCTTTTCTACTACGAGGGTGAGATGATAATGTAATTCCTCCATCATCAGACCTTTGAAGCCACCCCCTGGAGTGGTATGCATATACTAGTTCAAACTAGATTCTCCAGGGACCAACAGACAAAAATGGATTTTTGGATAAATAGCCTGGTTTTAAACTGGCTCAGGGCAAACTGATCCAGCAAACAGACAGGACCTCTGGTCCACAGAGAGCCCCAATCCTTAGAGATGGATTGGAAGGACTTGGCCTATTGAGGCCCATAAGACTGGGTGCTAGCTCTGAGCAGAGACTGTTATGCATTTGTGACTGTAGGAGAGAGGAGACTCCTTTGTGGGGTTTTGAAGGACTGTTCCTGCTAGAGCTTGTTATGGTTCGGGTGATCTCTTGCAAGCTTGTTAATGTGTATAGGTTCTTTTATTGTTTTTAATGTGTCCTCTGTAGCACTTTTACCTTAAGATTAAAACAAGTTTGCATGAAAAGAGCTGTGTGGTATCTGTAACTGTGGGCAGTCACTCTGTTAGCCATCTCTGAAGAGACAGCAAGCAGGTGTGCTTGGGCAGCCTGTCTCTGCTGGAAATAACATAGTGAAGGCAGCAAACTGTGCAGCCTGGAAATACCCTGGTCAGAAGAGAGGGAGACCCAGGTCTCCATCCCAAAAAGGCAACAGCTGGGGAACTGGAAGCCTAGGAGAAGGTGCCCTTACTGGACCATTGAAGGGAAATACAGATGCTGTTGCCCTGAACTGTGACAAATGTCAACCAACTTTCACCATTAACTTCATCTGGGAACAGACTCATGCTGTTAGGGACTGTCGGACACAGACTACTAAGTGTAGAATCTAATAGGACTCTTCATGATGCTAAGCAGTATGGTCCAGACCACAAAAGACACTTGTGTTGTGCACTGAGTGTTGCGGCGCCTAACTTTTAGGTGCCTAGAAAATCATAGGAACAGCATTGTGATCCATAAATCCTGAGTTAGGTGCCTAGAAAATTGATATAATTGTTTCCGAGGATCCTTTAAGGGGAGATGGGGCCAGCCACACCTGTGCAATAATTATTTAGCTGCTTCCCAGTCTGAGGGGGCAGGACTAAGGAAGATCAGGTGATAGTTAATGGGCCCCTGTGACTTATAAAAGTGCTGAGTGAGCTCAGTCTGAGAGTTGTTAATGAGGATTATTAGGAGGCTGGGATGGGAGGAGTACTGGAGCCAGGACTGGCTGTGGGCTGCCATGGAAGATTGTCTGACCCCCCACAAAAAAGGTAACTCCAGAAAATTAAGAAGAGCTTAGTAGAGAGGGTGAATGGATACAAAGTAGAAAAAACAGTAGCAGACTCAAATGATGGTGACATAGTTGAAAAAGCAAAGCTGAGAAAATAAATAAACCAAAATGTTATAACTAAGGCCACTACCAAAGAAAACAAGAATAGATGATGTTAACACTGTGCAAGTAGCTATGACTGGTTTTAAGAAAGCATAGGGGATATAGTAAAAGCCAGAAAAATGCAAATAGGGATTTTTTAGCTGCATGTGAATACAAAGAGTAGGCTGATAAATGCCTAACAAACTAAAACTTTAGGGAAAGTTAAAATAAGTTGCCATCTACCAAAATGTTTGACTGAAATGAAGGGGATAATATACAGGGTACCACTGGAACTGACCAATGAGATAACAAAAAGCCTAGAAGATAGTGTTAAAAGTAAGCAGCTAATTAGGCCAGGTCTACAATACAAACTTTGATGCAAATTATGTCAGCATAAAGTTGTTGTAATTAGTATATTGCTTGTGTATTGTTCGCAGTGCAGGTACTCAACAGGATTACTTGTATAGATACAGTGCAGTGCTCCAGGGGTAGGCATCCCAGTGTGCAACCGTTCAGCACTTTCTCCTTTGGGAAGTTTTGGCAATGCATGGTGGGGCAGAAACAAGTTGCACAGGGGTGACTGGGATCAAAGTGGGCAACTGTCTCCATCCCATAATTTTCACGTGTTGTTTTTTTTTCAAAATCCCACAAACCCGCATGTCCCTCCTTACTGTCCACCATCTCTTATAAAAGCACGGAGCCTGGACAGCTCTGCACTACTGTCATGAGTTTTGGAAGCACAGGACACACAATCCTCCAGTATTTGCAGAGCTGCAAGAACTGAATCATTGGGAAACATGATGATTTCTCTGCCAAGTATGGCATGTAGTTCTTTGTAAAAGCAGCAGGTCTGCAGCTTGGTACTGGATTGACTGTTGGCCTCTCTGGTATGCCTGCCACAGTTCCTTCGCTTTCACATGGCACTGCTGCTGGTCCCTGTTGTACTCCTTTTCCTGCATCTCCAGTTTGCTCGTAGATGTCTACAGTTCTATGGCTGGTCTATAGCTGTGCTTGCACAGACTCTTCTCCCCTTAGGCCAGAAGATCCAATATCTTCTGTCTACTCCAAGCTGGAGCATGTTTGGAGTGAGTAGCTGGCATGGTCAGTGAGACAGTTGCACAATGGAGAGCTGTTAAGTATGCTCACCAACCTGGACAATCAGGAAAAGACACTTCAAAAATTTGCGGGGCTTTAAAGGGACCTGGGGCCTTCCAGTCTGCCTGACTTCTGGGCAGTGGAGGTCAAAATTATGACCAGAGCGGTCAGTGTTGGGCATTGTGGGACAGCTGTTGGAGGACTGTTAGGATCAGCATAGAGAACGCAGTGTCTATACTTGCACGACCTCAGTACATCAACCATAGCTCAATGCCGCTCAGGGAGGTGGTGGCAGCATAATGGGGAGCTTCTGTTGATGGGAGACAAATGTAAGTGTAGACATATACACAACTAGGTCGATGCAAAGCGGCTTACTTCAGCCTAATTTTATAGCATAGATCAGGCCTTAGTAAAAGAGGAGAAAAAAAGCCATCAAAAGCTGTACTGATTACATTTAAGGAAGAGACTCTACCTGATAAAATAATACTAGGGCATCAGATTTTTAGAACCAAGCCTTATATCCTCCTCCCCTAAGGTAAGCAGGGCTTTGGAGCTGAGCTCCGGCTCTGTTCCAGCTCCAGGCAAAAACCTGCAGCTCCACTGCTCCGGAGCTGCTCCGCACTCCAGCTCCAGGCTCCACTCCAAACCCCTGATTATAAGTGTCCCAATATGGACATGTGACATGTTTGGTAAAGGGAAAACAAGATGTAGTAAATGTGGGGATGAGCACTCCTATGAAAATTGTGTAGATGGGGAGGTCAAGTGTAGTAATTGCATTGGGAATTACAGTCCAGCATATAGAGGATGTATTGTGGCAAAACAAACTAAAGAGATGCAAAAATTGTTAATAATATATCTTATGCAGAAGCTCTAAGGAGACTCTCAAAACATTCAGCGGAGAAGGAAGAGAAAATCATCACAGGAAAAGAGGAACTGAAGATACAGCCTCATTCTATAAAGAATATGATAAATTCTGAAGAAGGAATCAGCAATGATATATTGGTAGTGGAAAAAGAGGTTTATTGCATTTGTGATAAGTGAGAAATTGCACATTACAAATGGGAAAAATGAAAATTATACCAAGGGCTGTGGGAAAATACTTGTATGTTAGCAATATGTCAATGGATCATATTTGTGCAATCTTAAATGAGGGTGATGTTGAAATATGACCAGTATAGGAATTATGATATTTTGTTGTGATGCACACAGTTTGATAGCACATGATCAAGAAGTAAAAGAAAATATACTTGAAATGAGAACTGAACCAGATATCACTTGTATCCAAGAAACATGGTTGGTTGAAAAGATTGCTTTCAAAATTCTAGGGTATATTGCCTTTAGGTAAGACTGAAAACTAGGTAGAGGAGGCATTTGTACTTTCATAAGGGAAAGATTAAACTACATAGAAGCATTACCGCCGTCCCTTGTGTTCGGTGGAAGAGAACATCCTGGCTTTGGGTGACCTCAAGCCCTTTGGAAGTGGTGTAATGCTGTGAAGGAAAACCTCAGAAACAACTTCACTGACCATTTGCTGCAGAGCTCTGCTGAGTACCCCATTAATGCACACTGCCTGCCCTCCTGCATGTGTGGATGCTTCCTTTCGGTCATTTCCCTTCCTCAGTCCATGAGGCTGCCCTGGGTTATGCCTTGGGTTATTAAACACACCACCCTGGGCATTAGCAGCCCCCGTACTTGTGAACCCCCCTCGCCCCTGCTGCAATACTGTCTGCCTTGGGTCTCCTTCCAGCCCTTGGTCTGCATTGGGACTGCCCTGCACTACCACTGCTGCCTCTGCTTGCACCCTTTTAAGCAAAGGTACAAGCACCTGAGCAGCAACCCGAGCCCGAAAGAATTGCAGCCTGATACATCCACTTGCAGCACGGCTGGTACATGAAACAATTAAATTTCCTTGCCTTCCTCTCCCTTCCCCTCCCCTCCCCCACAACCAAAGCACGTTGATTGTTTCAGACACTGACTAGCCTCCCTCGCTTGCAAATTCACCCTCCCCGATTGCAGCTTCCAGCCTGCCTGTGGGTGGAAGTACCTGGGGCAGGAGGATGCTAGCTTCCCTTCTTTCCACTGTCCCCTTTCTGTGTAATTTGCCTCTGCCTGCCCTTCCCTGTCTCTGGGGCTAGGGGGGTAACAGTCCCCTGTTTTCCCGAGCTCACCCTTCTCCGTGCCCCTGGAGCTATCAGGGCCGGCTCTACCATTTTTGCTGCCCCAAGCTGTGCTCGGTCTGCCACCCGAACTGCCAAAGCAAAAAAATAAAATAAAAAAGCCGTCCGTACTGTGCCGCCCCAAGAATGGATGGAATGCCGCCCCTTAGCATGTGCTGCCCCCGGCACGTGCTTCCTCCGCTGGTGCCTGGGAGCCAGCTGTTTCACATGCTGGCTTCCACGTGGTCCTGCAGCAAGCCATGCACGGGAGCCTCTTTGCCTGCTGCCCAGCCTGAACTGAGTAAAGAAGCTGACCTTTTTAAGCCCCTCATTCCTAGGTGGTGAGTCATCCACCACGCTGACTGCTTTTCCAGCAACTTTACATCTTTCCTCCTCCCCCAAGCCAGAAAGCATTGCCTTCTTCTCTCAGCCTGACAAACTCCTCCCTGCTTGAATGCACAGTGGTGATTATCATGAAAGTTGAACTTACAAATGTAGGATTATGTACAAAAATACTGAATTCAAAAATAAAACAATGTAAAATTTTAAAGCCTGCAAGTCTACTTAGTCCTACTTCTTGTTCAGCCAATTGCTCAGACAAACAAGTTTATTTACATTTGCAGGAGATAATGCTGCCCACTTCTTGTTTACAATGTCACCTGAAAGTAAGAACAGGTGTTCTCATGGCACTGTTGTAGATGGCATCGCAAGATATTTACGTACCAGATGCGCTAAAGATTAATATGTCCCTTCATGCTTCAACCAGAGGACACGTGTCCATGCTGATAACGGGTTCTGCTCAATAACAGTCCAAAGCAATGTGGATCGTCACATGTTCATTTTAATTATCTGAGTCACATGTCACTAGCAGAAGGTTGATTTTCTTTTTTGGTGGTTTGGGTCCTGTAGTTTTTGCATCGGAGTGTTGCTCTTTTAAGACTTCTGAAAGCGTCTTCCACACCTCGTCCCTCTCAGATTTTGGGAGGAACTTAGATTCTTAAACCTTGGGTCAGGTACTATAGCTATCTTTAGAAATCTCACATTGGTACCTTCTTTGAGTTTTGTCAAATCTGCAGTGAAAGTGTTCTTAAAATGAACAACATGTGCTGGGTCATCATCCGAGACTGCTATAACATGAAATATATGGCATAATGTGGATAAAACAGAGTAGGGGACCTACAATTCTCCCCCAAGGAGCTCAGTCACAAATTTAATTAAGCTTTTTTTTTAATGAGCATCATCAGCATGGAATCATGTCTTCTGGAATGGTAGCCGAAGCATGAAGGGGTATACGAATGTTTTGCATATCTGGCACGTAAATACCTTGCAATGCCATCTACAAAAGTGCCATGCAAATGCCTGTTCTCACTTTCAAGTGACATTGTAAATAAGAAGCAGGCAGCATTATCTCCTGAAATGTAAACAAACTTGTTTGAGCGACTGGCTGAACAAGAAGCAGGACTCAGTGGACTTGTAGGCTCTGAAGTTTTACATTGTTTTGTTTTTGAGTGCAGTTATGTAACAAAAAAAAAATCTACATTTGTAAATTGCACTTTCATGACAAAGAGATTGCACTACAGTACTGAATTTGTATAAGGTGAATTAAAAATACTATTTCTTTTGTTTATCACTGTACAGTGCAAATATTTGTAATAAAAATACTATACACAGATTTCAATTACAACACAGAATACAATATATATGAAAGTGTAAAAAAACATCCAAAATATTTAATAAATTTCAATTGGTATTCTATTGTTTAACAGTGAGATTAAAACTGCAATTAATCATGATTAATTTTTGAGTTAATTGCGTGAGTTGACTGCGATTAATTGACAGCCCTAATTGTAATGGTATTTTATACATGTGCATAGGTTATTTGTATGCTACTTTGTAATAAGTCTAATGTTAAAAGCCTTATGCATATGTATGAAAGGGTCAGTGTGTATCAATACCACAACACTGTATTTGTTATACAGTCTCTGTAGTCCCCTGTGCCATTTAAATGTATAATCTCAATGTAATTGGCCCTTACTACATGTATATGTTAGTTAATGCACTACTTTTTTGAATTGAAGAAGCACAATGTTAAAATGTTTGTTAATGCACTACAATATATATATATATATATATACTGTAATGCTTTCTGTCTTGCTTTATTGAATATAATTTAGTCACCTAAAATTTATTTCAATAAATAAGACTTTGCTCTCCCGTCAACTTATTGCGTCTTCACCAGATCCGCTAAATTCATGCCACTGCATCAATAGGAACAACGCCAATTTAGCAGGCCAGTGTAGACAAGCCCTGGGTGAAATAGTCATTACAAATTTATTCAACAAATATATCCTTTTTTTGTTTTGTTTGAGAACTATTGGTGAAAAGACTTTGATTTTCCTTTCTCTTTAGTTTTAAATGCTAAAAAAGATCCAGATTTCTACAACAAATCTATGGGCTACCGAGAAAAAGAGGAACACTACCACCAACCACCATCACCTCCTTGGTATTTGTTGAGAAAGAGCTTAAGTGCCTGTCTCCAGAAGAAGGTTCATAGCTATGAATCTTACATTGAGTTCTGCACCTCCCTCTGGTGTGGATTTAGGTACTTAAGTCCCTTTGAAGTACAGAGGTTTAGCCCTCATCATGCCTTCCCTCCATGCCACCCTTCAGCATTTGATATTGACTAGGTTAGGTGACTCTCTGCTTAACATGCTTGCTTTTGTAGAGTTCATTCAGAGGTGCTTAACTTTTCCCCACTGTAGGAGCCTGGGCACCTAAGTCAGTGCTATGAGTGCCTAACATTTAAGTCCCCTTTGAGTTCACAGCTGAAGGAGGCAGTGCCATCTGATCCATGAAAAAAATCATCCACATTTTCATCATGTGTAGATCAGGCCTGCGCAAGTCAATTTATCTATGACTGAGCACGATCATCATGTGGAAGCTGCATCTGGCACTACATGTAAAGTGGACCTAGATAAGAAAACCTGACACACACGGCTCTCACCTGCCCATATCCAGTGCCTCAATAGATCCACAGACTCCCCAATGGTCTCCAGCCTGAACTACAACCTTGGTTCTAATCTATAAAGCCTTTTCAGAGATGAGGCACCTCAGAGGCAAATTGGATGAAACTATAGTAAAAACCAGTGTGACATTGCACTCTATATGATTTTATGAAAATATGCTAATAAGTGTGAATATAATGTAACTGGAATATGCTTCATGCAAAAGGTCTCTTGTAAGGTATCATTACAAAATTTATAATCTACTGGGTTCATCCTATTTGTATGAATGTATCATTCTTGTATCTGAAACTAGAAATATGAAATATAACTCTGAGGTCCTATTGTAATTATGCAAAGTGTGGGCCATTAATGGTGGTTTGGAATCTTGATGGCTCCCATTAACTAGGACAATTGACTGTAGGTGGCGCTGTTTACTTGCAAGCCATCTGGAATCCATCTTAAACCTGGGGCTTTTCCATTTAGAAGGAGTGGTGGGGACCCAGAGAGACAAAAGATTCCCGTCTTGTGCCAAAGCTATAGAAGGGGATGGAACAGAACAAAGGAGGCTGCAGTCATGAAAAATCCCCTAGCTACCACCTGAGCTGGAACAAGGACTGTACCGGGGAAAGGATTGGGCCCAGACTAGGAAGGGGTCTAGTCTGTGAAAGAAGCTTACTGGAACATCTCTGAGGGTGAGATTTACCTGTATTCAGTTTCTTAATGTATTAGGCTTAGACCTAGGGGGAGGGATAGTTCAGTGGTTTGAGCATTGGCCTGCTAAACCCATGGTTGTAAGTTTAATCCTTGAGGGGGCCACTTAGGGATCTGGGGCAAAATCAGTACATGGTCCTGCTAGAGAAGGCAGGGGGCTGGACTCGATGACCTTTCAAGGTCCCTTTCAGTTCTAGGAGATAGAATATCTCCATTAATTTTTTTTATTTATTTACTTGCATGTTTTTGTTTTATTTTGCTTGGTAACTTACTTGATTCTGTCTGTTATTACTTGGAACCACTTAAATCCTACTTTTTATACTTAATAAAATCACTTTTTGCTTATTAATTGATCCAGAGCAAGTAATTAGTTCCTTGGAGAGCAAACAGCTGTGCATATCTCTCTATCAGTGTTAGAGAGGATGGACAATTTATGAGTTTACCCTGTATCAGCTTTATATAGAGTAAAACAGATTTATTTTGGGTTTGGCTCCCATTGGGAACTGGGTGCTAGAGACAGAGCACTTGTTAAGCTGTTTTCAGTTAAGTCTGCAGCTTGTGGGGGATATGGTTCAGATCTGGGTCTGTGTTTGTAGCAGGCTAGCATGACTGGCTCAATAAGACAGGGTACTGAAGTCCCAAGCTGCCAGGGAAAACGGGCTCAAAGGTAGTCTCAGCACATCAGGTGGCAGTCCCAAGGGGGTCTCTGTGACCCAACCCATCACAGTGAATTATCAGACATACAGATGAACACGGTTTGTTGAAGAAGAGTCAACACGACTTTTGTAGAGGGAAAACATGCCTCACTAATCTATTAGAATTGTTTGAGGGTGTCAACAAACACATGGACAATGGTGATCCTGTGGATATAGTGTATTTGGACTTTCAGAAAGCCTTTGACAAGCTCCATCAGCAAAGGCTCTTAAGCATAATAAGAAGTCATGGGAGAAGAGGAAAGGTCCTCTCATGGATCACTAACTGGTTAGAAGACAGGAAACAAAGGGTAGGAATAAATGGTCAGTTTTCAGAATAGAGAGAAGTAAATAGTGATGTCCTCCAGGGATCAGTACTGGAACCAGTGCTGTTCAATATATTCATAAATGATGTGGTAAAAGGGCTAAGCAGCAAGGTGGTATAATTTGCAGATAATACAAAATTATTTCAGATAGTTAAGTCCAAAATTGACCACAAAGAGGTACACGGGGATCTTACTAAACTAGATGAGTGGCAACAAAATGACAGATGAAATTTAATGTTGATAAATGCAAAGTAATGAACACTGGAAAACATAATCTCAATTATACATACAAAATGATGGGATCTAAATTAGCTGTTACCGCTCAAGAAAGATCTTAGCGTCGTTGTGGATAGCTCTCTGAAAACATCTGCTCAATGTGCAGCAGCAGTCAAAAAAGCAAGCAAAATGTTAGGAACTATTAGAAAAGTGACAGATAAGACATCACAAAATATCACAATGCCACTATGTAAATCCATGGTACCTTGAATTCTGTGTGCAGTTTTAGTCACCCTATCACAAAAAAGATATATTAGAATTGGAAAAGGTACAGAGAAGGGCGACAAAAATTCATGGCTGGAAAAACATGTCACAGACCATGAAATCTGATCCATTCCATGGGAAGGGGCAGGGCTGGGGGAGCCCCAGCTGGGAAGAAGTTCCATATGAGTGGGATTAATAAAACTGAAACTTTTCAGCTTGGAAAAGAGATGACTAAGGGGGGATAAGATAGAGGTCTATAGAAAGTGAATAAGGAAGTGTTATTTACTCCTTCACACAACACAACACCGAAGGATCACCCAACAAAATAAATAGGCACAGGTTTAAAACAAACCAAAGGAAGTACTTTTTCACATAACGCAGTCAACCATGGAACTTGTTGACACAGGATATTGTGAAGACCAAAACTGTAGCTGGGTTAAAAAAAAAAATTGAGATAAGGTCCATCAATGGGTATTAGCCAAGATGGTCAGGGATACAACCCCACACTGTGAGTGCCAGAAGCTAGGGCTGGGGGTCAGGGAATAGGGCACCGGACAAATTGCCCTGGTCATTCCCTCTAAAACACCGGCCATTGGCCACTGTTAGCAGACAGGATACTGGACTAGATGTACCATCCGGCTGACCTAGCACAGCGAGTCTTGTGTAACAGAGCCACTCGGGGCTGCCAGGTGGGCCCAGCCTGCCCAGAGCCCCGGGCTTTGATCTGCGGGTAGCGAGGCTGGGGTGGTGCGCTGGGAGACAGGCTCAGCGGAGGACAGGAGCGGGCGCGGGGGTGGGTGCGGGGCGGGTCTCTCACGCAGCGCTGGGCGGAAGGGACGACGCGCAGCGCCCCTCAGCTGGTTCCGGGGTCCGGCGCATGCGCGCTGGCGTGCCTCCGGTTCCTGCCTGTCGCTGTGTTGTTGTTTTGAGCCGGTCTCCAGGCCCCGCCGCTGTGAGGGACCCGCCGCGGCCCGCACGCCAGGAGCGACGGGGATCGGCCCCGGCGCTGCCCCGTCTGAGAGGGGGGCGGCAGGTCGCGGGGCCTCCTCGGGGTCTTGCCATCGCCCAAGAGGTGCCACCCCGCGCCGGCCTGGGGCCGGGTCTCCCGGGGTAAGTGTCAGCGGGCTCCGCTCAGCGCGGCCGGGCCGGGCCTGCCCCGCGCTCGGCACACGCCTGCCCGGCTCCCCGGGCGTGTGTCCGGGCACCTGTGCTGTGCGCGTCTCGGGGCGGGCGAGAGACTGTGTCAGGCCCGTCTGGGGACGGGAGGGTGAACAAGCGAGACTGTGGCAAGCCTGTCTCGGGGTGAGTGTATCTACGTGTGTGACACTGGGTGTGTATCCCTGGGTGTGCCCTGCCCCCCAACCCCGCATGTCACACTGGGTGTGTATCCCTGGGTGTGCCCTGCCCCCCAACCCCGCATGTCACACTGGGTGTGTCCTCCCCTTGGCCCCATGTGTCACACTACTTGTTTATACTGTATTTGGCACTGTGTCTCTGTGCAGGTGTCCCGTGTCATTGGGTGCCTATCACTTTGTCCTGCCTTTGTGTGTATCACAGCCTTTGGACCATGTTTATCTTGTGTGTGTGATGTCACTGTGTTTATATTGCATATTTGTGTCCTGTATGTGCATATGCCATGTATCTTGTCCGCTGTATATCATGTATATATCTCTCTGTGCTTATACCGTGTGTGTGCCCTGTTTGTGTGTTATGGTGCTTATACCAGCAGTGAAAACAACGAGGCGTACTTGTGGTTAGAGATTAACAAATTTATTTGGGCATAAGCTTTTGTAGGCTAAAACCCACTTCATTAGATGCATGGAGTGGAAAATGCAGTAGCAGAAATATATACACAGTACATGAAAATATAGGAGTTGCCTTACCAAGTGGGGGGTCAGTGCTAATGGGACAATTTAGTTCTTAACAGTAGAATACCAAGGGAGGAAAAATCACTTTTGTAGTGGTAACGAGGGTGGCCCATTTCAAACAGTTGACAAGAAGGTGTGAGTAACAGTAGGGAGAAATTAGTTTTTCTAATGATCCATCCACTCGCAGTCTTTATTCGGATCTAATTTGATGGTGTCCAGTTTGCAAATTAATTCCAGTTCTGCAGTTGCTCATTGGAGTCTGTTTTTGAAGTTTTTTTGTTAAAGAATTGCCATTTTTAAGTCTGTTATTGAGTGTCCAGGGAGACTGAAGTGTTCTCTGACTGATTTTTGAATGTTATAATTCTTGACGTCTGATTTGTGTCCATTTATTCTTTTGCGTAGAGATTGGTCAAACCAGACAATGTACATGGCAGAGGGGCATTGCTGGCACATGATGGCATATATCACATTGCTAGATGTGCAGGTGAACGAGCCACTGATGGTATGGCTGATATGGTTAGGTCCTATGATGATGTCCCTTGAATAGATATGCGGACAGAGTTGGCAACGAAGTTTGTTGCAGGGATAGGTTCCTGGGTTAAGTATCAGGGGGTAGCCGTGTTAGTCTGTATCTACAAAAACAACAAAGAGTCTGGTGGCACCTTAAAGACTAACAGATTTATTTGGGCATAAGCTTTCGTGAGTAAAAACCTCACTTCTTCGGATGCATAGAGTGAAAGCTACAGATGCAGGCATTATATACAGACACATGGAGAGCAGGGAGTTACTTCACAAGTGGCGAACCAGTGTTGACAAGGCCAATTCAATCAGGGTGGATGTAGTCCACTCCCAATAATAGATGAGGAGGTGTCAATTCCAGGAGAGGAAAAGCTGCTTCTGTAGTGAGCCAGCCACTCCCAATCCCTATTCAAGCCCAGATTAATGGTGTTGAATTTGCAAATGAATTTTAGTTCTGCTGTTTCTCTTTGAAGTCTGTTTCTGAAGTTTTTTTGTTCAATGACAGTGACTTTTAAATCTGTGATAGAATGACCAGGAAGATTGAAGTGTTCACTTACTGGCTTGTGTATGTTGCCATTCCTGATGTCCGATTTGTGTCCATTTATTCTTTTGCGGAGGGACTGTCCGGTTTGGCCAATGTACATGGCAGAGGGGCATTGCTGGCACATGATGGCATATATGACATTAGTGGATGTGCAGGTGAATGAGCCCCTGATGGTGTGGCTGATGTGGTTGGGTCCTCTGATGCTGTTGCCAGAGTAGATATGGGGACAGAGTAGGCAACGAGGTTTGCTACAGGGATAGGTTCCTGGGTTGGTGTTTCTGTGGTGTGGTGTGTAGTTGTTGGTGAGTATTTGCTTCAGGTTGGGGGGTTGTCTGTAAGCAAGGACTGGCCTGCCTCCCAAGGTCTGTGAGAGTGAGGGATCATTTTCCAGGATAGGTTGTAGGTCGTGGATAATGCGCTGGAGAGGTTTTAGCTGGGGGCTGTATGTGATGGCCAGTGGTGTTCTGTTATTGTCCTTGTTGGGCCTGTCCTGTAGTAGGTGATTTCTGGGTACCCGTCTTGCTCTGTCAATCTGTTTCCTCACTTCCCCAGGTGGGTATTGTAGTTTTACGAATGCTTGATAAAGATCTTGTAGGTGTTTGTCTCTGTCTGAGGGGTTGGAGCAAATTCGGTTGTATCTTAGGGCTTGGCTGTAGACAATGGATCGTATGATGTGTCTTGGATGGAAGCTGGAGGCATGTAGGTACGTATAGCGGTCAGTAGGTTTCCGGTATAGAGTGGTGTTTATGTGACCATCACTTATTTGTACTGTAGTGTCCAGGAAGTGGATCTCTTGTGTGGACTGGTCCAGGCTGAGGTTGTTGGGCCTGTACTGTAGTAGGTGATTTCTGGGTATCCTTCTGGCTCTGTCAATCTATTTCTTCACTTCACCAGGTGGGCATTGTAGTTTTAAGAACGCTTAATAGAGATCCTGTAAGTGTTTCTCTGTCTGAGGGGTTGGAGCAAATGCAGTTGTATCTTAGTACTAGTGAGTGTCCTGTGTTCTTGTCTGTGTTTGTAGCATGTATTGGGTATGTGATAGCTAAGTATCCTGCCTATGTGTACCTGTCACTATGTTTATACTGTGTATGAATGTGTGTGCACGTATACCATATCTGTGTATTCTGTGTATACATAGTCTATGTATTTGTGCGCTGTGCATGTACATCACTTACCTGTCTGCAGCCATGCATCTCAAAATATGGCTTCCTCAGCTTTTGCAAACTGTGTCCTGACTACTTATGGCAGTACTCACAAGAACAGAGGTGTTAAATCCTGATGTTTGGCCAAATTCTAGTTGGAGTAATAATCTGCTTGCCTGAATTCTTCCTACACTTTCAGCTGGTGCAGCAGCTATTGTATAGTATTTGCATTTCACTCCAGAAGTGGCGGTTCTTCAGTGGTGTGTTAAATCTCAGTGTATAGGTTGTATGAGATTTATAAGATTCAGGATGAAAGGTATTCAAGATATTATTTTTATTGGTGGAATGTGCTGGATTTGCAGTCCTAAAGTGTAAAGTCAACTATTTATTCACAGAACACATACAACACCTTGACTGGAAAAATCATTTTTAGGGATGACATTTCCATGTTACCCTTGGTCTCTGCTCACCTGTCTATTAGAAACTGTATGGGGGCTACCTTCTGATTTCCCATGAGCTAACACATATTTTGAGTGACTTTGGTTGCTGCTTATTGCCTTGGGGTGCATTTAAACTAATAACTTAAAGTGGGAAGGTTCTGTATGTCATTACCAAATACTCTGGGCAATACAGTACTCCTGAGAATTTCTCATTTGAATATGTTTGTTCCCTATTTAAGTAGAAAGAGAACTAAATTGTATTCACTTGTAAACTACTTCTAATCTTTATTTTAACTAATGTTTTTCCATTTCAGATAACATCATGAAGTGTGACTTTTCTGAGATAAGCTTTCTGGTGTGAAGTAAAGAAGCAACATATGAAAGACATAAATATTTATAAGTAATGTCAGTTAATTTGCCTTTAAATGAATATTTGTATCTCCTGATTAACACAAGAAGCCTTTGGGGGAAGCAGAGAAACAAGCAGCTGTACTACTTGTGTAGACCTAAACTTTATTGGAGGATTAGTCATGGTATTCCACTTAGAGTTTTTCATACAAGCAAAACTCAATGTAAATGGACCAGAAGCAAAACACTAGAGTGTAGTAAACACAATTATAGCCATGACTTTTTGTATTATAGAGTTTCTAAACATAGCACTTCTCCTAAGGGACTAACAAAAGTGAATAATCGTATGTCACGAATTAAGAACACTTTTGAATCTGTTTCAAAGGCTGTTTCTGGCACCCACAGTGAACTGGTTGCACGAATAGCTCGATTCAAGCCCCACTCTGGCATATTGGGGAAAGCATTTGAAAATAATGTTCAGGAAAACAATCTCCAGGTAAACCTAGAAAATGATAAACGAACTACATGTGCTGGAGCTCAGGGAGATTACAACAATAGTCAAATTGTAAAGAACTTTGTTCACACAGATGAAAACTCAGAGTCTACATTGATAAGTAGAAGTGGCACTAATCAAGATACTTTAAAAGATTCTGTAGATATTAAAAACAACCTTTTTCATGTAAGCTACTTCACTACAAATTTTGGAGAGACTTACAACTTTTTAGCAAATCATATCAACTGGTACTTTGGCATTAATACTGTTATGGATCAAGAGAAAAAAGGAAATGCTTTTCTACAATACTCTAAGAACGAACTCAGAAATAAACTCGATTCACCAGAAAGTGACATAATGAGTAATGAAAATAGGATGAGTTCAGCATCCACTTTAATTTCTGCTGCTGAGATTCAAGATGCTGAAAAGACAAATATTGCTCTTCCAACTTCCACTAAAAAGAGCATTGCAAGCTTCCTTTCATACCCTAGTAACAGTGTACAAGCTTTTGTAGACAGTTATGTAGGCAGTCTGGTCCCCAAGTTGAGATTTGAGACAAAAGTCGCCTCAGAAGATAAATCACAAGAACGCAAAGAGTCTTTGAAAGATGAAGAGGATGGCGGCAAAGAGATCAAAACTGCAGAAGGGAAAGAAAAGCGTTTGTCTCTTCAGAGAGAAAAGGCAAGTATTTGCTTAGTATTTATGAATACTGGGTTTTTTAGCTACTATAGTTGTCAGAGGCATGTTATAATGTTATCATTTCAAAGCTACATTGAAATCTCATCTGCATAGGTGAAACATTGAACCAAGTTATTTGAAGGACCGTCACTGTGAGCCAGATTTATAATAGGCTCTTCTAGTTTATGTAAATGAAGAACCAGAGATCAGTTCAGTAAAAAAAACCCAAACAAACAAACATAAAACCACCTTCCTTGAAGCCTATAGTGGTATTCCATTATAAGCCATTCATCTCTTCTTGGAGTAATCTAAGAAAACAAAAATTCTGAAAAAGTCTTGTCAAGTTTTGTATATATCTTCTTGGAGCAGTTTCATATTCTTAATATACATATCTGTTTATCTTTAGATTATTGCAAGAGTGAGTATTGATAACAGAACACGGGCTTTAGTTCAGGCCTTACGAAGATCTTCTAACCGAAGAGTCTCTATCAACAGGATTGAAGAATTGACTTACCACCTTCTGGAATTTCCAGAAACCAGAGGAGTTGCTATTAAGGTACAAATCACTTTCACGCTCAACCTATCAACTACAGATAGATAATAAGTTCTTATGTAATGACAGATGTTTTATCATAAAATAGATAAATGTATAATCTATTGCTTTGTTTTTTCTTCTTAAACTGTTGTATCTTATACTTGTACTATGTGAGTATCTTCAATTTTTTTTTATTGCTAATGTATTACCTCCAAGAGATTCATATGGAAGCCATCATCATTGACAGTTAATGTCTGCTTTGGAGAAAACCTTGGACTTTTAATTCTCCTATACGTTAATTGTTAAGGAATTCTTTAGTTCTCAAAGCAATACTGTGTACATTGCCATAACAGAACCCGTATCCTAATTGAGGTCCTTTGTGTGCTCCTGTAATACAAATAATGAATAGCAGTAATAAACCTAATAGACTGTTCAGTATGACAGAACAGAAACTTTTCTTCATACAACTAAAAGGATTTGAAGGCTTTTCCTGTCTGAGAGAGCTTTATTTTGTCTTAATAAACACCTTAGATTTTGGCATTATAGTTCATAACAAACTATGAATACCATATCTGTTCAAAACAAAAGGAAGAATTTAGGCAGAATGGTCCAGATCCAGAAATGGCCCAGATCCCAGATTTAGGCATTACTGTGATGCACAAAACTCCCACTTACCCTTCCCCTAATCCTGTAGGCATCTAAATTCAGTAGATACCTAAATTTCTTGTCTCTGGGCATGTGTGCCACTGCATCAGGCAGGCTTCCAGATGCCTAATCTCACACCTAAACCCCAGCACAATTCTCAAACCAGGTGGAGACAGGTGTTCCCCTGCCTCTTGTCTGCAGGGGCCTGATTCAGAAGGTGTGCTCATAGCATCCTTAACGCCACACAAAATGGCATGGTGGAGAAGGAGGCTACCCTTATAACTACGACCCTACAAAATTCATGGGCCATTTTGGTCAATTTCATGGTCATAGGACTTTTTAAATAGCCAGTTTCAGATGTTTACATCTGAAATTTCATGATGTTGTAACCATGGAAGTCCCGACCCAAAAGAGGGTTATGGGGGGATCACAGAGTAAAGGGGGGTTGCCACTTTTTTGGGGGCAGGGCTTGCCTTATGGGTGGGTGACCGCTCAAGGTCAGTGGGACACCATGGTCCATCCCGCCTCCTCCCTACAGCCAACACAAGGCCCCTTGAACTCCTGAGCCCAGAGATGGGGAGGGGCAAGGCGGGGTCTCATACTGTGCACCAGTCTTCAGCTGCTAATCCCAGCAGGGCTGTGGAGGGACAGGACTTCCTCTTCCCTTGCATGGGCCGCTCCTGGAGAAGCCAGGCCGGTGCTTAGATCCACCTCTAGGAACCTCCCCTGGCTGCACTAGGGGAAGGGCAGGGGCCCCTGCAGGGGAAGGGGAAGTCCCATTCCGCCATAGCCTGGCTGGGACTAGCAGCTGGAGCATGTTGCATATTAGGAGACCCCAGATGGGTCATCCCCGGTCCTGCCCCTTCCCTACAAGAGCTTTGCGGTTGTGCTTCCTTCAGTGTCCGGCTCACCAGAGCCCAGAGGTGGGTCTGACCGGCCCCAGGAGCTGCCCTTCCAGGTAAAGAGGAAGTCCTATCCCTCCCCAACCCAGCTGGGACTAGCAACTGGAGCCCAGCACATGGTGGGAGTCCCCAGCTGGGGTACCCCCAGCCCTGCCCCTCCCGTACAATAGCTAGGTATCATGGGGGAGATCAGATTTCACAGTCTGTTATGCGTTATTCAAGGCCATGAATTTGGTAGGGTCATACTTATAACCCTTAGTACAATGTATAGGGTACTCACACCGGATGTGGGAAACCCCAGTTCACTTCCTCCCTCTGCTTGAAGAGAACGGGATTTAAACAGGGGATTCCTGTTTCTTAGACGAGTGCCTTAGCCACTGAACTACAGTCGTTCTGTCTCTCTAGCCTAATGCATATTTAATTGTTTATCCAAGATGGAACAGCTTCAACAGGAGACCCACATCAGAATAGCCCTGATAGATGAGAAACCCCTGTTCCAATCCCTTTTTTGATCCAGGCCAAGGTCTCCCACATCCTGCAATGAGTACCCTGACCACTAGGCTAAAGGTTCTAAGAGGGGATGACTCCTCTTTCACTTCCCACCCTGACCCACTGGCTGTTCTGTGTGGAGTTAGCCAGGGGCCACTGCTGTTCTTTCAAGAAATGGCTTATACACCTAAGATACCTGATTCTAGCAGAGGGTTCCCAGCTGTGCATTCCAAGCAGCTATAGGTATGTAGGCAGTGGGTATAATGGGTGTGTATATGAAAAGCTCAGCGTTCTTCCGATGGGCAGCTGGGGGAAGTGCACTGCCTTTCCCATTCTCCAGCTGGTGTGGCTTAGGTCGGCCCTGAGTTTGGAGCTGCTGGGGCTGGCCCGTGGCTGATGCAGCTTGGGCTAATGCAGCAGGGGCTGGCCCAGGGCTCGTGTCCGTTGGCCAGCACACCTCAGGCCAGCCTGAGGCTGCTTGGGGTGCTGGGGCTACTCGGGCCGGTACAGCTGGAGCTGGCCTGGGACTTAGGTCAGTTTCCCGGTGTGGTTGGGGTTCGAGTCGGTCAGCCAGTGTGGCTCTGGATGGCTCAGGGGTGCTTGGGTTGCCGGGGCCGGCGTGGCTGGGCTGGGGCCGGCACAGCCAGGCCGGTGCTCAAGTAGGCCTGCTGGCACAGCTGGGACCAGTCTGGGGCTCCTCCAGTGGCGGGGGAAAAGGGGTTTGAGTTTCTGATGGGCCTGGGGCTTTTCTGGCAGGGAGGCAGGGCAGGGAGTGCCTGAGGGGTGGGGTGGGGTCTCGTGTGGATGGGGCAGAGCCAGGAGGCTAGCCTCCCTGAAAGTGTCCACCCACTGCCCAGGGGTAGGTACCTCCCTCCAGCCCAGAGATAGGCTCCTATGTCCCTGAGGGGGCAGGGCCTAGGATGTTCCCCTCTCCTCAGTGTCTGATATGGGCTAGCTTACACATCTGCTCACTGAGCATGCTGGTTTTTGTGCATCCCATTTTCAGGCACCTCTCTCTCTCTCTCCATGCATTGTATAGGGAGCCTAGGTGTCTGGCGCAGGGTTTGCCGATTCCAGTGTGTGGCTATGTGACTAGAATTCATTGCTGTGCTTAAGTTCCTTTTTGGATCTGGGCTAATGTAATTACCTGAGTTGCTATTTGGCTAGTATGCCAAAATTAACATCCTAACTCTAAAACCCCCGTAGCTGTAGTTGTAATAGATATTAGACGTTTTTAACTTTCACCCTTGATTTTTGCATTATGATATAAAGTTTCTCGTGAATACACAAGACACATGGTGTTGGACTTTTTCCTCCCCTTCCCGTCCTGAGATTGTAAATTTCCTAAAAAAAAAAAGCTATTTTTTATTTTAAGTTAAACTTTGCATTTAAATTTAAATTTTAAACTAGTAAATTAAAGGTGGAAGTTTTTTGGTATTAACACTTAGTCTAAATACAACTTTTTTCATTTCAACTATAGGAAAAAATAATTCCATGCTTACTACAGCTGAAACAAGGAACTGATGAAACTCTTCATGCTGCCGTTATGGAGGCTTTGGCTATAATTGGATATACAGATCCTGTGAAAGCCTGGGGAATTCGAATTCTCACTATTGATGGAGGAGGAACAAGGTATGACAGAAACTCTTTATCCCTTTGTAAACTGCAAATGTAGGTAAAATTGCAGTCAAACTCTAACCTCTAGAACCTGATCCTACAAACATTTGTGTGTGTGCTTAACTTTACATGCGTGCTTGGTCCTGTTGATCCCCTAAGATAACTCACCTGTGTGAAGTAAACTATGTACATAAGTGTTTGTGGGAATCGATCCCTAGTTTGTTTATGGAGGCAAGTAAAGGAAACAAATGTAAGATTCTTTTTGTAAAAAGTCTTTCTGTTGTTAATTTATGATTGATCTTAATACTTCTGGTACCTGAGATTAGACATTCTAAAAAAATTAATTTATTTTTTTTTAATCTTAAAGGGTTCCATTGTGCATTATGCTGGTTAGAGTGCAAAGTTGCTAATTGGTTGGAAGAATCAGTTTACAAAACTTCATAATTGGTATAAAAATGAAAAATAAATGTATTTGCTTACGGTAATAAACTCGCAGTAAGACAAACAAATACACATGTAGTTCCTGGAGCAAGGATAACACAAAAGCACACTACTCTCTCACATTGGGTATAGCAAGTAGCAGCTTTTCAGGTATTCTGTTTTAGCAGCTCCGCTGGTATTGTCATCTATAGAAGAATAAATGGTGTGGTGAAGAAAGCAATATTTAAAGGCCTACTGATTCATGCATCCTCTTCCACCGCCAGTCACTGATCCTTTTTTTTTTTCCTCCCTCTTCCTAACTTACTTGATGACTAAAGTTCCAATCCTGAAAACACTTATGCACATGCTTAACTTTGCATATGTGAGTGGTGTCATTGAACTCCGTGAAACTACTAACATGTATGAACTGAAGCATGTGCATAAGTGTTTGCAGGTTTGGGTCCTAAATTTTTCAAAAAGAACAAGTGCTTTCAAACATGTTCAAAAAATGTGGGTTACAGATAATCCCCAATGGAAAGTGAAATATTGGCCAGTAGCTTATAGGTATAGCTGCACAGTATTTCTTACTCTGGGGGGAATTCTGCGCCACTTCGCATGCACAGAATTTATGTCCCCCGCAGTTTTCTTTGCTTCCCTGCAGAAAAATGACTTTGTGATGGGAAGCAAAGGGAAGCCACAAGAATGGTCATGCGACCGCCCAAGCAGTATGTTTCTGGTGTCCAGGGCAGCCAGCAGAGAAGTAAATCACTGTGGGGCATGGGCAGGACTGGGGAAGACCCGGCCAATGGCTCCGACCCTGTGCTGGGCTGGGGAGGGCAGGACTTCCTCTTCCCCTGCACGGCATCTGGGGCCGTGTCAGATCCACCCCCAGATTTCTCCCCCGGCTGTAGGAAGCTCTGCAAACTCTTCCTATCCTCCTCCCCCTGCACTTCCTGCACCCATTGCTTCTCAGCTGCGCGGGGAGGGATCACTGTATAGGGAGCTGCTCCCCCATCTACCCAATCCTGTGTATCCAGACCCCCTCATACTCAGACCCTCCCACCGAGCCTCACTTCCCTCCTCCCCCCCCCCCGCCCCCAGAACCCTTCTGATGAGCCCCACTCCCCCTGCACCTGGACTATCCTGACGAGCCACCCAACCCAAATCCCCACCCTGCCAAGCCCCACTCCCCCTGCACCTGGACTATCCTGACGAGCCACCCACACCCAAATCCCCACCCTGCCGAGCCCCAGCCACCTGCACATGGATCCCCACCCCACTGAACCCCACTACCCCAGCATCTGGACCCCTCACTCATCCCCCCCTCCGACACCCAGACTCACCTGACGAGCTCTATCCCCTCATACCTAGACCCCCATGCTGAGCCCCAACCACCTTCACCTAGCCACCCCCTTCAGAGTCCCATTTCCATTGCACACTCAACAAGCCCCTATGCATCCAAATCACCCTGCACCTGGATCCACCACTGAGCCACCCGCACCCAGATTGCCCCACACAGAACCCTCTCAACGCACACCTGGATCCCTCCACACTAAGCCCCTTCACACTTGGATCCTGCCTTTCTGGGCCTGCCTGCTCACAGTGATCTCCCACCTCTGTGCAGCCTGTGGCCTGTGTTCCCCAATGCCATGCTGGAGCTTCCACATTTACACCTCTACCGCGATATAACGCTGTCCTTGGGAGCCAAAAAATCTTACTGCATTATAGGTGAAACCGCGTTATATTGAACTTGCTTTGATCCACCAGAGTGTGCAGCCCCACCCCCGGAGCGCTGCTTTACCGTGTTATATTGGGTCGCGTTATATTGGGGTAGAGGTGTATTCGTCAAATAAAATTTGCAGACTTTTTCAGAATTTTAAAATGTGTGCAGAATTTTTTTTTTTTCTTGGCGCAGAATTTTTAATTTTTTGGCACAGAATGCCCTCAGGAGTAAAATTTCTTCATTCACTTCAAAGGCAGTTATTTAGGACTAAGTCCATGACAAGTTTTAAGTTCCAAAACTATACTGTTTTGGTTACTTGAGTATGGAAATAATTTTTTTTCTTTTTTAATGGATATGCCTTGTCACCCCTTTAGCATAACTCCAAAGCTACTCAGCTGACTTTTGTTAATGTTTTCCTAAAGAAAATCACCATTCCACTTAGAGCATGAAAACTTCAACGCAAAAGAAAAAGCCTTGAGACAGTTGACATGGTGAAAATAGATTTATATAATGCAATGGCTCTTTTCAGTCCTATATTTAATTTATCTAGCACTGATAGTATGCTCTAAACTGGACAGACATGTTTGATGACAGGGTTCATTCTACAAGGAGATTACATTCTAAGGAGTGTTACTTCAGTCCTTTCTAGCATGAATAAGACTTGCAGAGTCCAGCTTAATTCAGACAATTGTAGGTTGCTGTGATGCTTTGGCAGAGGACCCATGAAGCCTGCAGCTCGGGGTCTCAAGATCATAAAAAGTTAGCAATAGGCTCAGTCTTCATTAAAAATGTAAATACCAGTGTAGTTTTAACAAAAGGCACTCGCTTTTCTGCTTTACAATTATGCAAATATTTGAATATTTGCATGGTTTTATTATTTACAAAGAGGCCAGATTAACTATATTAGATACGGAAGTCTTTTATGTATCCATAGAATAGACATACATGCAGTGGGTGTGTGTATTTTTTCATGACATCGTGCCACGTTACTTTAATTCTGCTCTAGAGGGATAATCTTCAGGCTGAAAAGTTGTTTCTTCCTATTTATTCTTTAGACTCAGTGGTCAGAGTGCCAAGGGATGTGCCAGTTGCCTTTTTGGGGGAAATCTGGCTTCCTGGCCACTAGGACCTGAATTTATTTTGACAACCAACAGCATAAAAATTATAAAGCTTCCTTCAAGGATTAGTTTCTTTTAATCACTATCATCTTGTCTGGTTTTGTAACAATGAGCTATAAAGGTGAATGACAACAGATTGTTTCCCATTTTATGAGACATTAATCCTACCCAAATAAAATATTCCAGTTTTTGTACTTGGTTTTAATTTTTCGACAGCTTTACGTTTTCACTATGCAGCCTTGACTTTTTTCCCATGAGTTAGATCTGTGCAGTAGAAACTAAGTTTATGAAAACAGGGGACTAAATTTCTATTGACTTCAGTATAAAATTATTTGTAAATCCTTTAATTTTCAAGGATTTAGATGCTAAAACTTATAGGTCTCTTCATATTGTAATTTTATTTTTTATGGCATGATTTCTAAAGCAAGGGAATAGAAAATTTGCAAACTTAATTTTTTTTGGTGTCTTAAGGCAAATCTGCAAAATTCTTCAACTTTTAAAGTAAAATTTAAATGCATTTTCTTATGTAATCAAAATGTAAAATCAGTTTTATGGTACCCATTTGTGTTTCATCCACTGATATCTTATTTCCTGTACTTTAGTTTCCAGATAATAAAAGTTAGAGATGGAGAAGTCATATTAGATTATCTGCAGGATTGCTTCCTACAGGTCACTTTCTAGACAGGTTTTAAAAAGTGACTAGTCATTTTGAGTACCTTAATTTGGCTTGATTTTCAGAATGTACTGAGCACCAGGGAGCACGAGTCTCCTTCAAGGGCTCTTAAGTTAGGCACCCAAAATCATTAGTCACTGGTATTTAACGTATATCTTTCCCTTTCTGATTGCATCCTATTATTCCTCATTATAATTGTCAAACTACAAAATTCCTCTTCCTCCTTTGTATTAAAACCTTGTAGACTTATTACATCCTGTCTTCGTTGTTGCTTATTCAAACTGTATACACGTTTAGCTCTGTGTAAGACGTAACCAAACTACCATTCTCTGTGATGTTGCTTTAATATGTTTCAGGGGTTTAGTAGCACTTCAGACTTTACGTAAACTAGAAGAACTTACTGGAAAGCCTGTTCATGAACTTTTTGACTACGTTTGTGGTGTAAGCACAGGTAATTAGTATTCACATTATGGATTTTTATATGATAAACTTAATAAAAGTAAAAATAAGAAAATCTTGTTTTTGAAAAATCGTTTTTTCCCCCAGGAAAACAACTCCATCTTTATAAATGCAAGCCAGTTCTTTTGTTAGGGAATATGTTATTTTTTGCTTTTGTATTTACAGCATAATTTAAGACCTAGGTTACTTGGCTATAATTTTTTGCCAAGTAGAATTGTAGATGACACACAGAATGCTCGTTTATTACCACGTGATTTCAATCTAATTTTATGTTGAGCCATCAAACTATGAGAGGAATTCATTTGTGAAGAAATTGCTCTTTAACACCTACCTATCAAGATGTTTGGTGTCCCATAAATACTGATGAGGAGTATTGCAGGTTTTGAGCAATACCACAAAGGGTCTACAAACAAATGTAACAGATGCAATAATAATACGTTATGTATGTACACCTTCTTTTCCTTGATATTTAGGAGGTTTCCTGGGTCTTGCTGTTTTGGGAGGGGGATTGAAATCCACTATCTCTTTGGCATCACATTCCAAGATGCTTAATAGACACACAATTTTATTGAGGTGGTTCATAATTGTTATAAGGTTTGAGTGACTAAAAATGTGCACCTCAGTATAGAAGACAGTGCTTGTTGATCTGATTCTACGTAGTACACACTAAAAATATCTAGGAAACTCAATTATGCCTAATAGAACTTATAATTTTTTTAAATAAAGGGGATACTTTTTGCACACAAAAATTATAAAGGATCTGTAAGTTGTGCACAATAACTGAATGATTGTGAGAGAAGTGGTAAGGCTTGTCATGAATATATTAATATGTCAGCACTATATGTATTATGATCGTGTGTACATATTATTACCATGGCTGGATGTACTTTTTAAACATGCTATTTCTTTAAAAAGTGAGTGTCATGGTAAATATATTTGTAATCTTGGTCTTTTTTTAAAATAGTGTTTTAATTTGAGTCGTTTGCCTCCCCGTGTCCAGGGAAAAGCCTTGCTACTTGCTGAGATTCTTTCCTGTATATCAGCAGGAGTTGGACTCTAGGGGGCAGATGTCAATGTGCCTGAAGAGACAAGGCTGAAGATGTGCAGTGAATTTGGGGCCAGGGGAGAGGAAGCAGTTGTGCTCCTCTTCTGAGTTCTGGCAGCTTGTGGGAGGGGGCAGATAAGCAGTTTCCTCTGCAAAAGAGAGAACTATCACAGGGTGAACAACAATTACAGAAAGGTGCTGAGCTCCTGTTCTTCCTCTTGTCCCATGCCAATCTGCTATCCTGGCCTGCTTGTCGCTACTCTTCTGGCAACCATCTGATCTGCCACTCACTTGAAGAGGATACAGCACCTATGTCTCCCTCCATCCTTTGTCTTCTCTTCCCTCATAGAATTGGTTTTCTGTCAACCAGCCTTTTGATCTCCCCTTTAGTGGTCTCCACTCTAATCATCTCATTCTTGGGAGGTGATATTTCTCACCCAAGCTGCCATATTATGTTAGGGTGGGCACCAAAGCGTCTTTGCCCATCCATGCTGTACATCTTAAGCTACTGTTCAAACAGCGGTGTGTTATTTTCAGGAGCTCCTGCTACTACCCCATGTGTTGATTTAGAAAACAACCTCAAGAGGGGGGCTGATGCTTCTCCCTAGAAAAGAAGAAGGGTTCCAAAACCATCTTAGTATAACAGATTTTTTTTAAGGTCAAAACTGACCAATTAATCACCCTGGTGTTCACTTTTCAAAAAGTGATGTCAAGTCAGTAACAATGTAAGTGGTATATGATAGGTTACAACACAATACAGCTTAGGTACAAAACAGTATACTTCACTTTAGAAATTTAAGTACGTCATTTCTCCTGTTCTATATATCTCATCCAGTGTAATCTGTTCCCAGAATATGTTAGCAGGCATCATGACTTGAAATATTGCAGTTTGACTTTCCATGAGGAAGTACTGAGTTGAATCATAAATATTAGAAAGAACTTCCAGATCTAATAGGCAGTTTCAAGTAAAGGCTATTTATTCATGTCTGAATACTAGTGACATCATAGCATAATTTTTGGAAGCCTTCTTAATCCATCCCTAATTTCACACTCAGCTCACCTCCCATTTACAAAATGAGAGAGGAAGGCTCCAATCATTTAGTCATTATAAATACCATCTTCACCCAACATCCTAGACATTTTATATACGTGGAGATCAACTGACTGCACAACAAAGAACCAAACAGATATCAGGACATGGGAGATCGAGCGTCCAATGGACAAAGACTTTCCCGAGTGCACCAAAACTCTTATCATCTTGTTTTTACATTATTTGATGCTAACAATTTGATGGTCTGACCTGCAGTCTGCACTTGGGAAAGTCTTTGTCCATTGGATACTTAATCTCCCAATATTATTTGATAGTCTGTTTGGTTCTTTGTTGTACCATCAGCTTACCTCCATGTATATAAATGTTTAGGATGTTGGGTGAAGATGGTGTTTGTAATGACCAGATGATTGGAGCCTTCCTCTCTCATTTTGTAAACAAAGACTATTGTTCCCATTACTTCTTTATGACTGCATATAGCTCCGGTTTTTGCTTTTAAGTTCCCAGTTACAAGGGTGATGTCTTTGCTTGGTGTTGAATGAGTGTCTCTTCAAACCATGTGTAGAATCTATGTATTGTGTCATCAGATGCTGCTGTTGGGTCGTAAACCTGTATGATCGACATATTAACTGGCTTAGTTCGAAGGCAAATTATAATGAGTCAATTGTTGATGGGTTCTATCAAAGCGCACACTTGGATATCTCCTTAGATAAGATAAATATAATACCATATTCTGTTGCTTTCTTGGATCCTGAATAGTATGTGAAATGACCTCTACCATTTATCATCATGAAATGACCTCTACAATTCCATCATAGCTTTGAGATTCCACATACAGCTATCTTACATCTTTCCAATTCTTCGGTCACAATAGCGATCCTCTGGTCATATATACTTTACTCTGATGATTAGTTTATGAAAATCAGGTTATTCCTTACCTTCAAGCAAATATCAGGCACTGTATTTCCTGAAGCATTTGGTACAGCACCATAACTGCCATCAGTACTCTTATATGGTCAGAACCTCTTCCCCAGTGTAATTTATCATGCCTTCTGGCCTGTGTGTGGGGGAGATATTCCTCACCATTCAGCACCACACATGGATCGTGTTACCTTTGTTCTCCCATGTTAGTTCTTGTGAGAGAAAATATAAAAGGTGGTTTGCCATTACTTTACCTCAGGTTTGTGGCTGCATTGGTTAAATCGTAATTGAATCCTCCAGCCTTTAGATGCCATTACCTCCATCGGCTGTCGCACTACACTCCCCACATGTGCGTCCGTCCAAAGCCATTGGTGCTTCCTGAGACTTTGGCCAGTCGCAGGTGGTACCATCTACTGCCATTATGATAGCAGGCTACGATACAGCCTAACCTGACCAGGCAGTATAGATAATATTAATGTGTGAATGCAGGATTTTTCCCTATTACATATTTTCTTCTGAGAAGTCTAGTTTTTAAATGACTCGAGCTATGGAGCTTTGACTGCTTCCTTTGGGGAGATTATTCTACTAATTAGACATTTCCTAATAACTATCTCAGTTATATCTAGGACTCTTTTTTGGGGGGGATATTGAGCCTAAATTTTCTTTTACCCAATTTAATCTAATTACTCCTAATTTATACCTTTTTGCCTCTCCTTAACAATTTTTCTCCCTCACCAGCATTGAAACTCTTCAGATATTACTAAATTCTCTCCCCACTATCTTAATTGTCTACTAGTCAAATTAAAATCTGTCTCATAATTTTTTTATAAAGGGAAATTATTAACACCCTTTTCCTGATACTATACCTCTACATATGAGCCCCCAATGGCCTTGCTGTGGGTTTTTGTGGAGGCCTGGGAGGGGGAGAGAGGTTCAGTCATAATATCACATTGCCAGTCCATATCTAATCTATGGTCCTGCTGTTCTTTATATGTATGCATTTTTTGACATTACTTCTGTCCAAATATTCTCCCTCCCCCCCCCCCCCGTTTTAAAAAATCTGTAGTTTTACAATATTTTCCTGAACTGCACCAATTTGAATCCAATTTTATTTTATACCCAGATTCCTAATGTCTATACAGTATATAGATTATTTGTTTCCTTGCCCACATTTGCAGTATCATCTGGTTTACTGTAGCATAAACTCTGCATCTGACTAGAGCTCAGGTTCACTTCAATACATCTATGCTTTTCTTTTGTGCTAGCTGCAGAGTGCCTCTAGATTGCAGTGCAAGTAACATTTCTTAGTAATGATAAGGAATGCTCCCTCGGTGTATTTGTGTTAACACAGTAGAACAAAAATTCCATGCTGTCATAGATGCTGGCCCTCCCCTTAAAGCCACTGCTGTGATGCACTTGTCAGCATTGTCTCAAGTCCATTCTGTGGTATTCTGCAAGCATACTCTTCAAATATCATTGAACCTTTTTTCTCAGCAGTTCAGGGTCAGGCTATTTTGATACACGCTACATGGCACTATGAATGAATGGCTAACTACAAATCAGTTGCAAAGAAATACTGTGTATTACAAAGCACTCTAAGCTTTTAATTTTTCAGAGCTTTCCTGGAATCTTTATATTTTTATTTAATATCTTTACTGAACTGATGAGTTTGTTAGACATTCTGTATGTAAAGGGTGAAAAATAAACAGCATGATTTGATTTTGGGCTGTTACATATAGCCTAGACTTCACATACTAGGTTGCCCTCTCAAATAAAAAAAGAAACTTAACTTGATATTTATATCGTAACTTTTTGCAATAATAAATCAAAGTATATTTTATCGTTTCTTTGACAAAACTTTCTGTAATTTTATTGCTGAAAGTAAAAGCTGTCTCTATCAATTATGTCCCTCCAAACAAATTGATATAATCTTTGAACAAAAAAATGAGCCTGTGACACAAACGTCAATTGATCATACCTTTTAAAGGAAAATATTATAATATGTGAATTATCATTGCTTCTGAAACGTATTATATTAAAATAAATAATACAGCATCATAGTGTCATCCCAAGTTACATTTAAAATTTTATTTTATTTTTTTCAGGTGCTATATTAGCATTTATGTTGGGGTTATTCCATATCCCTCTGGATGAATGTGAGGAACTGTATCACAAATTAGGATCAGATGTGTTTAAGCAGAATGTCATTGTTGGGACAATGAAAATGGGTTGGAACCATGCATTTTATGACAGTGATATCTGGGAAAAGATGCTCAAGTAAGTTAAAATGGATTTTAAATCATTTCTGAAAATCTGTGATCTCGTTGCTGCTTTAATTGTAAGCAAAAGTTTAAAAACACAGCTCTAAAAGGGCAGGTACATTATACCAATATCTTTTGAAAAGCTGATTGTTTTCATTTAGCCAAAGTATCTGAAAGCCTTTAATGCAATCATTCTTCTGTTTCCAGGGAATAAAATGAGCTGTGATATACAGCTTTCTGATTTTATGCCCATATACTTTCCAACTTTGCTCATTCTGACTCATTACATGTCTGCTACAAATATTGCTTGCCACATGCTGTGCATTTTCCGTACAGGAAAAATGCTAAAAGTGAAATAATAGGCTGTGTCAAGCACCCTGCCTCCCACTTTAAATGCTACAGTTTGAATTTTCCTACCCATTGCCTTTTTCTTTAAAAAGAAAATAAAAACCACAAAAATATATTGTGATGAAAAGATGTACCTGTTGCTGTGTAAAATCGGTCTATAAAGTGAGGAGCAGTTGGTTTTTCTGTGTGTGTAATAACAGATAACAAATTAGGAAATCATTTGTTGAAGAAATGTATTTAGTGTTAATGTCGGGGTTTTTTTGTTTTGTTTTTGCTTTTTAATTAAATTGCTTCACATTCATATTTAAAATAGTTTTAGTATTCATAATTCATTATATATTTAGAGTGGCTTGATTTTTGGAAATAGTAAAGTTAAGAAAACCTATGTAAACATTATGGAGGAAAATTGTTTACATTTTAAACTTTTGGGCTCTTAAAAATGAGAGATAAATAACATTGATTATCTATCAAACAATAATGACAAGCTTCCATATGTAGACTTGCCAATACATTTTAATCCTGATTTTTCAGTACCCATTCTGTTTTGTTCCTTGCCTCTTTTGAGTAGCTTTTATGTCAGCACCTGAGATTGGGTATTACAATATTATCTTCAGGTATTTACTGGTGAAAGCAGTGAGTATTTGTTTAGAGGACATTCTAAAGCTGAGATGGACTAGAACTCCCTATTCATTACCAGAAAGGATCACTTTCGCTGGGTGCTAACTCTCTCCCTCGATGATAACACTTCCTTGTAGAAAACACAGCATTACATCTGTGTTAAGACAGTTGAGTATTTGTGAGTCAAGTTTGTCTCAAGCAGCCATCTGTAGCTGGTAGAGCAAGGTTGGCTGACACATTTGCTTACCTCAAAAAATTGATGTTCTGGACCATATCTGTGCTACCAAATAGTATCTACTGACGGCAAGTTTGCAACTGTACATAAAGTAGAAGCAACTTGTTACCCAAACAGTAGTATAATGGAGAACTTGCCACATCGTGCTATTCTGGGAAGTCTGTCTTCTGCACTGTTGCTTTGAAAGCCACACAATATTGAAGGTCGCATCTATTGGAAGAAAATTATACCTGAATTGCTTCACTATCTGGAAGAAGATTGGGGACATAGTTTAATCCTTGAAAACAAATGCTGGTTTAACGCCACATTCAGTATTTTAAAGAGATGAAAATGTGGAGCAAACATTTTACAATAACTTCTTTCTTCTCCAGCCTCTGGCTGAAATAGAAAATATATGCATCTTCAGGGTTGGCCTTGGATTGGCATAAGATGCCTATTTTGAGTGACAAAGTGTTACAGGTCCAGTCTCTCACCAGCTTGTGATTTTCTGTGGTTTTAGTGGTCCAACTTCTGCATATTTTCAGGTTTAGACAAGATGGAGTCAAGTGACTTGACCCACCTTGGGATGGGGGTATAGGATCACTGCAAGAGCTGCATTGTGGCACATTCTGCATGGAAAGATATCACTTAAATAAGAGCTTTTAGTGATTGCCTATGTGCATTCCACTCTTAGTGTACACACACAGTTGCCGGAAGTTTTCCCTCGGTGGTACCTACTGGGGTGGCCTGAGCCCCCAGTGCTGCTACATACTGCTGACATTGGTATAAAGAGCCGAGCCAACCTTAATCCCTCTCAGTTCCTTCTTACCACCTGTGATGGTCACTGGAACTGTTCTTCTTGCATTTGCAAGTTCTCTCAGTGGACTGTGCTCTCTTGTATTATAAATAGATAGTTATTAAGGTTATTAGTATTTAGTTAGATTTCTTTTTTTTACGATCTCAGGGTTTCCATCGTGGTTGTATCTGCTGCCAATTAGAGGGAAAGGCAGGGACATCAGAGCACAACCCCCTAAAATCAGAAGACTCAAAGAAGTTAGACCTGTTTGATAGGAAAGTTCATTCTACTGGGCGGTTGCAGCTCAGGATTGAAAACCAGCATGCACTTTTGGGCAGGTATGACTTTAATTTATGGGACTCCATGCTGAAATTTAAAGACATGCTCCCAGAAGATGCTAGGCAGGAGTTCTCCTTGCTAGTGGATGAGGGAAAATTGGTGGTAAGGGCCTCACTGCAAGCTGCTGTAGACATTTTTGACTTGGGCACCTGGTCCATGGCTTCAACAATGGCGTGCATTGGAGCTCCTGAGTGCAGTCCGTTGGGCTCCCATGGGAAGTCCAACAAGCTATGCAGGACCTGTCCTTCAAAGGATCCTCGCTCTTTTTGGAGCAAACTGATGTTAAGCTCCATGGATTAAAGGACTTGAGGGCAACTGTAAAGTCCCTTGGGTTATATACCCCAGCCCTTCCAGAAAGCACTTCAGGCCTTAGCAACTCCTCTGGTATTCTATTCCAGTTGTCCAAAAGGACCTGCAGAGAAAGATTATAGGCCTAGACCACCTTTTCCTCCGACCTCTGCTTCAATGCCTGTCCCACCTACACATCCAAGGGGTTCTAAGCAGGTGTTGGGATGGCATGCTTGAGGATGCCATACCAGTTCCAAGGATGCCAAACCCCATTTTTCCTTTGTTTCCCATTTTCTCAATGCTTGTTCCCATATCACCATGGGCTGTTGGATGTTCAGTGCTATAAAAGTGCTCCAGTTTGTTTCTTCTACTCCCTCCCTGTCCCTCTTTCTCTCACGAAGAACTTCTGGTCCAGGATGTTCAATCTTTCCTTCAGGTGGAAGCCATAGAGGAGATTCCTCAGAATTTAAGAGGGAAGGGTTTCTACTTCCATTATTTCTAATCCCAAAAGCCAAGGGAGATCTCAGATCTGTTTTAGATCTGCATCTAAATAGCTATCTCAAAAAGATCAAGTTTTACATGATCATCCTGGCATCCATTATTCCCTCTCTGGAGACTGGTACACTGACCTTGGTTTAAGAGATGCCTCCTTTCACAAAATGTTCCTCAGAGTCATAGTGAAGCACTTGCATTACCTGATCACAATGCTTCAGTTTGGCTTACCTGCAGCTCCTCAGGTGTTGACAGAATGTATGACCATTGTAGCATCGTTCCTCAAGAGACAAGGAGTGCCGATCTACTCTTACTTGGACAACTGACTAGTCAAGGGCTAGTCCAAAACTCAGATTATATCCAGTGATGGTTTTATTCAGTCAACCTTCAAGGCCTTAGGACTACTGATCAATGCAGCTAAGTCTATCATTTGCTTGGTACAAAGGATAGAGTTTGTAGGGGCTATGTTGGACACTACCCAGGTTAGAGCTTTTCTGCCAGAGTCCATATTCCAAGCTATTTGATCTCTCATGACCACCCTCAAGACTCATCCAGCCACAATAGTCTGAAACTGTGAGACTTGTAGGGCACATGGACTTGTGCACATATGTAGTACAACATACGAGGCCGCACGTTAGACCCCTTCAGACGTGGCTGGACTCAGTGTACTCACCAAGTCATCTACACTTGGACACTGGGCTGACGGTACCTTTGCAGGTTCTAATTTTGCTGAATTGGTGGTTGAATCCAGCAATGAATCAGCGTTTGTGTGGGTGTTCCCTTCCTCTGCCCTCAGCCATCAATTACTCTGGTTTTAGATATTTCGGCTCCAGCGTGGGGAGCTCACCTAGGGCCCCTCTGAACTCAGGATCTTTGGTCCTCAATAGAACTTGCTCTTCATGTCAATGTCAGAGAGCTCAGGGTGATTCATCTTTCCTGTCAGGGTTTCCTACCTCTCATTGCAGGGAGAAACCTGTTTGTCTTTATAGATAACATGGCAGCAATGTTTTACTCAACAGGAAGGGAGGAGCTCAATCATCCCTTCTGTGTCAGAAAGAAATTCATCTGTGGGAATTTTATATAGCCCATTCAATCAACCTCGAGGCCTCATACCTTCCGGGGGCGCAGAACCAGGGTGAATAAAAATCAGTGATTTAAAAAAAAAATCAAAAAATCAGATTGATTTTTTTTTTATTTAAATCGGATTATTTTGATAAAATGCTTTTTGAGGAAAAACTCTATCTAACGATAGTTTTAATTTAAGATACATTATAGCTCAAAGATATCTCATCATGGATTATAAATTCTAATTCTATATTATGAGACAATATATTAATGTAGTTTTTAAGAAAAGTTTTGTAAATGAGTTCCAATAGTTCATGGATTAGGGACCCAATCTTATGGGATTCCAGGGACTTCTGTATAGATTATTTAGGTTAATCTTTCTATCTACCCAGTGAGACTCAGTGCTCAGTCTAGAAGATGCCATCAGAGATGCTTAGTTTTGCAGTTCTCAAACTGTCATTTTGTGTCTCTGGAGATAACATGCTTGTTAACAGCAAAAATGTTTTTAAATAAATAATATATAGAGGTGATAAATAACAGACCTCAACCCTATTTGTGTACACAGAATCAATCCCTTACCTCTCTCTAAAAGTGCAAAGTTTCAAAAAGTTGAATGAATAGAAGATTGTTGGGGACGGAATAGATCTGGACAAGGAGAAGAAGTCTGGAAAACAGTGTGAGAAGAGAGGGACAGGCAGTAGAAACAAAGGGGAAACTGTTTGAGCAGCATATTCCAGAAGTCTTGAGGTCTTTTTGAGTGTAGCCTTCATTGATTTGAGATCTACCACACCATTCTCTCACTAGAAGGGAAAACCAATAATGGCAGCAGGCCATAAAAGAGACTCAGTTTGGGAATATTTTAATGAAGTTCCTCTACCTATGGGCAAGACAGGCATGCATGCAAAACGCAAACAGAGCAACAAAGAAATGCAAGGCCTGGTTGCCCAAATGAAACAAATCACTGTTTAAAAATGTATAGTGTGTACCTTCTAAAAATGAAACCTATATTTATCTCTGAAGTTGTGAAGAATATGTATTAAGGTTAAACAACCAACAAGAATGCATTTATGTAGAAATCCATGATTAAATCGAGTCTTCCTGACTAGTGATTTAAATCCATTTGATTTAAATCAAATCCACCCTGCGCAGAACGAACTAGCAGATCACCTGAGCCAGTCTTTCTCCAGTCACCGTGAGTGGTCTCTTCATCCAGATGTAGCCAGATACATTTTCCAGCAGTGGGGTACTCCCCAAATTTACCTAATTACGAATAAGTACAACAAAAAATGTCACCAGTTCTGTACCCTACCAGGCCACAGGACAGATTCCATCTCAGATGCCTTCCTGCTACCCTAGATGGGAAAGCTTTATTTTGCTTTTCCCCCAATCCTACTCCCACATAGAGCACTACTAAAAATCAAGTGGGACCACTCCTGGGTAGTAATAGCCACAGCATAACCCTGCTAACACTGGCTCTCTATTCTACTGGATCTCTCAGTGGAGACTCCAATCTCACTCCTGTTGCACCCAGATTTGATCTCTCAGGACCACTCTTGGCTGCTGCACTTGAACCTGCAATCCCTTCATTTGATGTCTTGGAAGTTCCATGGCTAAATCCCAAAGAGCAGGCTTGCTTGGAGCAAGTCCACCAGGTCTTCCTAGATATCAGAAATCCTTCCACCAGAGCCACCTACCTGTCAAAATGAAAGCCGTTCTACATCTGGACTTGTCAAACAAGTCCTCACTGGTACATTCATCCATCAAGGAAAAACTCAACTATCTGCTGCACCTGAAACAGTACAAACTTAGCAATTTTCCTGTAGCAGTGTTCACGTGGCAGCAATATTAGCTTTCTGGATAACTGTTCTGTTTTTTTTCTAATGACATGACAATTAGACTCCTTAAAGGCATGGAAAGATTGTACCCTCAACTAAGGGAGCCCATTTCCCCTTGGGATTTGAACTTAGTTTTGTCTAAACATATGGGCTCCTCTAACAGAGTGCTCCTTATTATACCTTTCCTGGAATGTGGTTTTCCTAATTGCTATCACTTCTGCCAGAAGGGTCTCCGAACTGCACATCCTCACATCCAAACCACTGTACACAGTCTTCTTTAAAGATAAGGTGTATTTACAGACTCTTTCGAGGTTTCTCTTTAAGGTAATTTCAGATTTTCATATCAATAAATTTACTTGCCTGTATTTTACCCCAAATCATATGCAAATAGGGATGAGCAATGGCTCCGCACACTAGATGTTAAACAAACAGGATATTTGGATGCATAAGAACTAGATTGGATAATACAGAAAATATTATGATTCCATTATGTGAATCAATGGTGCAGCCTTAGTGACGAAACTGTATGCAGTACAAGTCACCTCATTTCAGAAATGATAGAAGAGTTAGAGGAGGCTTAGAAAAGGGTGACCTATTATTTGTGTCATGGAAAAACTCTTAAAGGAAGAGAGATTGAAAAGATTGGGATTGTTTCCTTTTGAAAGGAGACAAGGGGGCATGACAAAAGTAATATAAAATAATGAATAGTATAGAGAAGGTAACCCAAAAACAAGAGGATATTCAATGAAATTTAAAAAATAGGCTAATTCAAAACTAGTAACAGACTATGACTTGTACCATTGGATGAAAATTAGACTGTGGAACTCATTGCCATGGGATGTTGTTGAGGCCGTATGCTTAGCAAGATTCAAAAATTAATTGGACACTTATGTGAATGTTAAGAATATCCAGAGTTATAATAAAAATGCTAACAAATTTGTAGTGGTTGCTGGTGCAACAGTAAACTTTCTCTGCCTGAGTTGGTCTTGAAAAATTACCCAACGTCTACTATCCCAAAGGCTAAGCCTACTTTTTGGGGTGAAATACACCAGTGGTCCAAGCCACACTTCCCAAGGGCAGTTCCATATCCCAAGTCTCACCCAAGCCATGCACCCCTTTTACTTGGTCTTCCACTGGTCCTCTACTTCGATCCGCACATTCTAGTCTCTGTAAACAAATCAATGAATGCCAACCCCAAATAAACAGTCAACTCCCCAGCTCCACTGCCCATGGGCAACACAAGCACTCCCCTTTAAGCATTGTGGTTTCTCTACAGGTTAGCAATTGGTACACTCCAGCCCTTGAGCATTTTCCTGGCATGTCCAGTTCCTGGTCCACTGGACACTCAAGGAATTCAGATCTGCTGCTTTCAAAAAATAGGACATCTCAGTTTACCAGTTCTATCTTAGATCAGTGCCCCACTTAACACACAGCACTTAGGTATGTTTATAGTGAAATCAAGTATTTAAAGAGATTCATGTAGTAGCAAGTACAAGTATTGGAAAAAAGTGGTTAAATATAAAGTAAAATCATAACATTCATTCTAGAACGTAGACTGAAATACTGTCATGTATAGTAGAGTAATGCTCCCCCAAAATCATTGCAGCGCTTTACAGCCAGGTTTGGCTGTGATCCATCTCTTCATGAGATACAAATGCTGTCCACTTCCCTCCTAGGTGAAGGACTCCAGTGTTTCTTTGCTTCCCAAACTATACTAGTCCCATACTGTGTCTTTTATTCATCCACATGAACAATCCCCATGGTGTTTTTTTTGTCTTGTAGATTTCCTTTCTTGTAGATTTTCACAATCTCTCATTGTATTCTTTCATGCAAATAGGCGTACAATACACAATGGCCAGATAGGGAGATAGGTGTCTACTAGCTCTTGTATGAAAGGAACATGTCTGAATATGTCACCTCCTTGTGACCTGCTTTAATGTCAAGACCTTAAGAACATAATTTTTGGTGTAGATATGTAACTCCTTAAATATTATCCGTACATATGTTTCTCAATGATTATAACAATCAATGGGATACCAGCTCTCAGTACAGACCTTACATGCCACCCTTTGATGAACTATTATGTGTATATCTGACCCAGAGGATCCCTGTAAATACCTATGCACTCCCTGTGCCCTCTGCCAGTTGGCACCAAGAGTTGGCTGGGTCACAGAACCACCTTAACTAATGACTGTGGCAGCACTGGAACTGTCTTTGCAGACTTAGGAAGACAGCACCCCATTGGTTTAAACTTGGGCTGTGTTCAGAAAGTTTTTTTTGATTATCAGGAGGGCTAGAATATTTTTATGTAAATGAAATCTTGTATTCTGCAGAAGCTGAGGGAATTTGGCTTGGGCAAGAGCCTACTGTCCGTAACGTGTAGATTTTTCAAGCTGTCCCACAAGAATGTCTATTTTAAGGTGTAAATGAATTTTGTTAGCTGAGACGGAAGATCAGAGGTATCTTCTGATACAAGGCCCTTGGCACAGTGCTGCTTCCATGCTTCTACCCAAACCAGTCTTGGATCATGTAATGAGGTCATCTTCTGACTCAGATGCTGCAGCACTAACCCTAAAGTTGATATGATGATGGATTCAGCTTTGGATGATTCACATGGTTTCTCCTTAACAGTTGGAAGAGTTGTAAAGAATCTATGCAGAATGAAGAATAGATATTTTAACTTCTGTTTTCTTGCTGCGTGCTTATATTCTAAAAAAATTGTAATAGTGATGGGTTTTTTTCTTTTTTCAAGAAAGATGTTTTTATTTCTTGTTTGATAATGGTCAACACCTCAGCAAGAATGACTTTCATTAAAGTAAAACCACTACATTTAAGAATTTCCTTTTAAAGTCCCAAACAGTCAAAGCACTCTAGCACGTTCCTAACTTTAATTACCAGTCCCATTGATTTTAAATTAAGTACATGCTTAAATACTTTGTTGTACTGAGGCCTCAGTCATTCTTTTCAAATCATCTGAATAATGAATTCATCGTTTCCAACTGCTGAGAAAATACAGTGCGTGAAATCTGGGGTCTGTTGAAGTCATGGCAAAACTCCCATATACTTCAATGCAGCCAGGATTTCACCTTGTGTATTTTAAATAGAAAATACCAGAAGTAAAAGTGGGCATAAATGACTAGTTTTGATTATGCAGTGGTGGGGTAGCCGTGTCGGTCCCAAGATATTAGAGAGACATGGTGGGAGAGATAACAGGCCACTTCACCTTGAACAGTCCCTTGAAATATGTTTTAACTATTTATGCTACACAATCTGTTCCATCTTGTGTTTAGCTGTGACACACTGAGTAAGTTTCCCAAACCTGAAGAAGAGCTCTGTGTAAACTCAAAAACTTCTCTCTCACCAACAGAAGTTAGTATAATAAAATATTACCTCACCCTACTTGTCTCTTTTGACTAATTTATTGTTCTGATGATGCCAAACTGGTGATGCGTTTTCATTTTTTTACCTGTTATATAGAGATAGAATGGGATCGGATCTCATGATTGAAACTGCAAGAAATCCCAGATGTCCTAAGGTAAGTGAAGATTTTCAAGAACTAATATTGTACTTAAAAAAATGTATTAGGAACATATAGCTTTGGGTGACAGTGCCATCACTTGACAAATGTTATTTGTACAAATTGCATGATTTTTGTAACCTATACTCTGAAAAGTATCTATAAAAACAATCCCCATTTAAAAATTAAAATTCCACAAGATATCTTAAATATTTGCCAACCCTGCTGTAGTAGTCTTGTACTTCTTAGCTGATAAGTGTCCTGATTTTAGATACATTAATTCCCATGAGATGATGTTTGTGAACCGACTACTAATACATACTTCTCAACTACCCTCACTTTTATATCACATCTTGGATTCTACAGAGATTTGCTATTTTGTCCTAGAATCCTTTCAGTGTTTCCTTGCAGTCCTGTGATGTTGACTGTTAACTTTCTTCCTGTGGGTGGTGTGAGAGAGCTAGTAGTCTCTCCCCATTTGATCACCAGGTTTCCTCTTGTCCCTTTGGTAGGTAGTGATCTGTTTGCCTGTCGTATATGAAGGGCACTAATTAATTGAAGGAGTTATATATAGCACAGCACAAGAGAGAAAAATGAGAAAGGAGAGGGTATTTTGTTTTTGTTATTAGGAAGGAGAAGAAATAAAATAGTACATTTTAGTACAAATAGTAAAGGGAAATCGTGTCTTACTAATCTATTAGAGTTCTTTGAAGGGGTCAACAAACATGTAGACAAGGGGGATCCAGTGGACATAGTATACTTAGATTTCCAGAAAGCCTTTGACAAGGTCCCTCACCAAAGGCTTACATAAATTAAGTTATCATGGGATAAAAGGGAAGGTGCTTTCATGGATTGAGAACTGGTTAAAGGACAGGGAACAAAGGATAGGAATAAATGGTAAATTCTCAGAATGGAGAGGGGTAACTAGTGGTGTTCCCCAAGGGTCAGTCCTAGGACCAGTCCTATTAAACTTATTCATAAATGATCTGGAGAAAGGGGTAAAAAGTGAGGTGGCAAAGTTTACAGACGATACTAAACTGCTCAAGATAATTAAGACCAAAGCAGACTGTGAAGAACTTCAAAAAGATCTCAGAAAACTAAGTGATTGGGCAACAAAATGGCAAATGAAATTTAATGTGGATAAATGAAAAGAAATGGAAAAAATAACCCCAACTATACATACAATATGATGGGGGCTAATTTAGCTACAACGAATCAGGAAAAAGATCTTGGAGTCATCGTGGCTAGTTCTCTGAAGATGTCCACGCAGTGTGCAGAGGCGGTCAAAAAAGCAAGCGAGATGTTAGGAATCATTAAAAAGCGGATAGAGAATAAGATAGAGAATATATTATTGCCCTTATATAAATCGATGGCATGCCCACATCATGAATACTGCGCACAGATGTGGTCTCCTCATCTCAAAAAAGATATCCTGGCACTAGAAAAGGTTCAGAGAAGGGCAACTAAAATGATTAACGGTTTGGAACGGGTCCCATATGAGGAGAGATTAAAGAGACTAGGACTTTTCAGCTTGGAAAAGAGGAGACTAGGGGGGGATATGATAGAGATATATAAAATCATGAGTGATGTGGAGAAAGTAGATAAGGAAAAGTTATTTACTTATTCCCATAATACAAGAACTAAGGGCCACCAAATGAAATTAATGGGCAGCAGGTTTAAAACAAGTAAAAGGAAGTTCTTCTTCACACAGCGCACAGTCAACTTGTGGAACTCCTTGCCTGGGGAGGTTGTGAAGGCTACGACTATAACAGCATTTAAAAGAGAACTGGATAAATTCATGGAGGTTAAGTCCATTAATGGCTATTAGCCAGGATGGGTAAGGAATGGTGTCCCTAGCCTCTGTTTGTCAGAGGGTGGAGATGGATGGTAGGAGAGAGATCACTTGATCATTACCTGTTAGGTTCACTCCCTGTGGGGCACCTGGCATTGGCCACTTGCAGTAGACAGGATACTGGGCTAGATGGATCTTTGGTCTGGACCAGTACGGCCATTCTTATGTTCTTATGTACATGGTTAAGAACAATTTGGTAATTAAAGGTGCCTTAGTGTCATTATAGTACTATATTCAATGTTTTATAATTAAACGGTAAAGGTTCAGATTCTTCTGAAAATAGACTTGAGCTCAACTGACTCTCCTTATGCTCTGTGTGTAAAAGGAGGACATGGAAAAAGCTGGAATGACATATTACTTTTTGAGGGAGATGTCCTATACTGACTTGATTTGAAAGTTATCTTTGAACTGAGATCTTGCCTTTCTAAGTTCCTGAGTAATAAAATGAGTACTGTATTTTCTGGCATATAAGACTACTTTTTAACCCAGGAAAATCTTCTCAAAAGTCGGGGGTCGTCTTATACGCCGGGTGTCGTCTTATAGGGCGGGTGCTGAAACTTCCGAGCCGGACTGGAGAATCTGCGGTCGCCGCACATGGTGGGGGGAGTTCAAAAACGGCCGCGGCCGCATCCCCACCCGATGACGAGGTGAGGGGGCGCCTCACCGGGAAGGTGTAAGTGAAGGGCGGAGCAAGCTGCAGGCGTCCGGGACGCCCGGGATATGGAAAAAAGAGAGAGAGCGGCGCTGTGCCCAGAAAAACACGCCTCTTTCACCCGTCTGGCCCACCCTTGTATCCTATTACCGTACCTCCTTCTCTGCCTCTCAGATCTCGCTCCTGAGGACTGCAGTGAAGCGGCGCAGGCGCGCATGTGCGAGATCTGAGAGGCAGAGAAGGAGGTAATAGGATACAAGGGCGGGCCAGACGGGTGAAAGAGGCGTGTTTGTGCTATCGCTCTGATAGTCTTGGAGACAGGGAGGGCTGGGCAGGCAGGGAGAGCTGACCAATCCAAGCAGGCTTTGTATACAACAACCAGCCAATCGCCGGTAAGGTACATCGCTTGCCGTGATTGGCTGGTTGTTGTATACTGGGTACCACATACAGTACAGCACCAGTATCTGTACCTGTTCATACAGTATAGCACCAGTACATACAGTACAGTATACAAATGTCCAACAGTCAAAACCCCATCATGGCTCCACCAGCAAGAAGAAAGAAATATGAAGCCAGTTTCAAACTTAAAGTTGTAAACTTTGCCATGGAACATAATAACTGCGCTGCTGCAAGACAATATGGAGTAACAGAAAAGATGGTTCGGGACTGGAAAGCAAATGAAAAAGCATTAAAGAGTATGCCAAGGGGTAAGTGTGCATTAAGAAGAGGCACTCCACATTGGCCAGAACTCGAAAAACATGTAGCAGACATGGTGAATGAGCATCGCCAAAACGGTTATGTAGTGACACGAAATAAAATACATTTGTTTGCACTTCAGTGGGCCAAATCTAACCCAGATCACAGCAACAGATTTAAGGCCACTGTATCCTGGTGTACTAGATTCATGGGAAGGCATAATATGGTACTGAGGCAAAAGATGAGAATTGCCCCAAAATTACCTGCAGATCTTGATAGCAAAGTAAATAGTTTCCATCGATACGTAATACAACAGCGCACTAAACATGGCTATGCGTTAAGTAGTATTGGAAATATGGATGAAACTCCAATGAATTTTGATATGGTTGGAAATAAAACTGTCCATCAAAAAGGTGAAAAAACAATTTTAATTAAAACAACAGGACATGAGAAGTCCAGTTTTACAGTGGTACTGGGATGCACAGCTGATGGCGCCAAACTGAGATCAATGATTATTTTTAAAAGAAAAACAATGCCGAAATTCAAGTTCCCTGTTGGTTGTTTTGTACATGTGAATGAAAAAGGCTGGATGGATGAAGAAGGGGTAAAGCTATGGCTTGATAATGTATGGAGCAGGCGACCAGGTGGACTTATTCAAAAATGTAGTCTACTGGTGTGGGATATGTTCAGGGCTCATTTAACTCCCAGCACCAAGCAAATGCTTGCAAGACTAAACACAGATGCGGCAGTTATTCCTGCAGGATTGACATCGTTGGTACAGCCACTGGATGTGTGCCTAAACAAGCCATTTAAAGATCGCATTCAAGAACAGTGGAATGAATGGATGGTTAGCAGCGAAAAGTCATTCACAAAAGGAGGAAACATGCGTGCTCCACAGTTGGATGTTTTGTGCAAGTTTGTCATAAAAGCCTGGAATGATATTGATGCAGAAACAGTAATCAAGTCTTTCAAGAAGTGTGGCATATCAAATTCATTAGATGGTATGGAGGACGACTACTTGTGGCAAGATGAAGAGGAAGCCGAAGCTGAGACCACACCATCTGATACGGAATTCGATCCACACGATGACTGCCTTACAAATGTATCACAAGAGGTCATTGATGTACTTATGATATCAGATGACGAACAGGAGGATTTTGAAGGCTTTTAAAGGGAAACTGTCACGCCAGCAAAACCTGTAAAAATACCGTAGCTTGCAGTTATGATGGGCGTTGCTAACTCGCCAGGGACTTGCCCGGCACTTGCTCTCTCTCCTTTGTTTGTTATCTTCCTCCTATCATCATCAGTTCCAGTTTGGTTGACAGCTTAGAAAACAAACAGCATGGCAGCTCCCATGGGTTTATTGTCTTATCCTTCCTTTCAGCTTTAGAGTGAATTAGGAAAAGTTTAATCCACTTGCACTGTTTTATGTTTACATGTTTGATGACAAACAGCCTTATGTTTATAAGTGACAGTTTTCCTGCTAAGTACCTGCATGTCATAAGCATTTGAATTAAAATTACCATATTGAAATCAAATCTGATGTTTTTTTAATTTTTTTTTGGTGTGCGTTGAAAGAGGGGTAGTCTTATACGGCGAGTATATCCCAAACTCTATATTTTAACTGGAAAAGTTGGGGGTCGTCTTATACGCCCAGTCGTCTTATACGCCGGAAAATACGGTATATAAATAGATATGAAACTGTTAGTTATTCAAAGTAACCACTTTAGTGGTGACAGGGCTATAGTATTATCCAAATAAAACATGCAACCGTATGAGGTTGCTCTCAACTCCTATTGAATTCAGTAAGAGTTGGATGTTTAGTGCCTTGCAGGAAGCATTTAGTACTTCGCAGATTAGGATTATATCCTGAAGTGAAAAATGTGTAGGTGTTAAAAAACCAAATATGAGTTTTTCAGTGTGATCCTATTCCCATTGAAGACAATGAAAGTTTTGCTGTTGGCTTCAATGGGAGCAGAAGACGACCCTTTTGGGGTGAACAGAAAATTGTACTTCATCATTTGTACCTTAATCACTGTCATATAGAAGTTTTACACATATATTGTTTTTTTTCCTGGTGAAGCTATATTTTCTGTGAATATAGTGATTTACTTGTAATTGTGCAACTGAGAGATGGGAGTTAATACGCTGATATCATAACTTCAGCTTCAAGTGCTGATGAGTAATACTTTCACAAAAACAAAGACTACTTTGTAAACTAGTATGCAAATAGTATCACCCACCCACTAATTTGCCAAGAGGCATTGTTTTAGACAATCCCAGCCATGAGCTATGCATCATCAGTTAAAGATCTTGCAAATTCTTACCATCATATGGTAAGCATTTAGTAAATAGCGAATATAATTATGGGTAAGCATCTCCCTAAAACATTCTGATCGTTGCTTCCAGACCTTTCTTTCTGGGAAGGACTACTTTCTCTTTCCCACTTGGAATGACATGCACAATTCTTTTGTCCATGATATTTTAGTATCTTTATGGAAAATTCCAGAACTATAAAATGTAGGAGAATTTCATACTACTTATGACCCTAGTTATTTTAGTTACATTGTAATTTGATTATTTTTTGTTGAAATATAGTGAATCTTTTGTTTTCCTGAGATAAGGAAGCATGCCACAAGTGTAATACAAAGGTGCACTTTATACATGAATTATTAAGATATGAGCCTCTGTGCTAGACTGGAGAATCTAGTTACTTCTGTTGAGGCTTGTAATATTAGGTACGTGTTGCGCATCATTTTTACTTGGATAGTGCTATTTTCTGACTTTTTGAATGTTCCTCTTTGCAGCCTTGACCACCCTTTAATGTAGTTCTTTGTGTTGATTAGAAATAACTATTTTATAGTCGCTCCAAGAAGTTGGAAATAAGATCCACATAAGTTAAAAATAATAAAACACTTGTTAGACATAGAGACTTGTCTTTAAACAATATTTTTTTTCTCCAACATTTGCCTTTGCCTATAACTTACTAAAAAACAGCAACATCATTTTATGTCAGGCATGTGACTATTTTCTGTAAAATTTTAGTTGATAGAGCTTGTGAAAAACAGAATAGCAAATAGAGATAATTATTTCTCATTATTTCTCACTGAAAATAACAAGGTCAAGAAAAGATATTTCACTGATTTACAAACTTTCTTAGTTAATACAGAGACCTATTTTCTCTTGACTTGTAGCATACGGTACTGGTAACTCATGATGCCTGTTTGGAAGAGGAATAGGGAATTAAAAGTCTGTATGTTCTTTCTACTACCACCTCCAATTCAAAAACAAACAAACAAAACTTTTCCTTCCGTGCTTTCTTTCCATTAAGTTCTGTCGTCTTCTTTTTAAAGATAAAAATAATACAGGATGCTGTCTTTACCTCAGAGTTTGAGTTTCTCTAGCTTTTACGGGTGAGCAGAATCTTGGGGAGGAGGTATCTCAATTCTGCGGCTGTGACTCTGGTTGATGTGGGAGAAGCGTTGGTGAGCTCCACAGGGAGCAATGTCCATATTTCACAACCAGAAGGGCAATAGAACATGACATAGGATAGAAACAAAGAAGAAAATTTCTTGACTATACCCAATAAAAAAAAAATTGGTTTATGAGGGTTGTAAATTACAAGGGATTAATTTTTGTTCAAGCTAGTCATGTGAATTTTATTTTCCTGTTTTACTTTAATGGTTGTATTGTCAGGTGTACTTGTACCCACAGCATGATGTACAAAGCTAATGTTTAAATCTTGTAGCTGTGGGAGATATAGTGTAGGTATCTGAAATTATCTTTATTTTTCTAACCTACTAGGTAGCTGCAGTAAGCACTATTGTAAACAGAGGAACACCACTGAAAGCATTTGTGTTTAGAAACTATAACCACCTTCCAGGTGTCAAGTCTCACTACATTGGAGGTTGTCAGTATAAATTATGGCAAGCCATTAGAGCATCATCTGCTGCACCAGGTTACTTTCAGGAGTATGCGTTGGGTAATGATCTTCATCAGGTAAGTTGACATCTGCATAAATAAATATCCTGTTACATTATATTTGGAGATGAATATGTAAGAACTATTATCATGTTTAATTCTAATCTTAGTAATTATTAGGAAGTGGAAGCAGAGAGAAAATCCAGGAAGGTTAGGGGAAGGAAAGGAAACTCTTAGTTTCCTTATCAATTACAGAAGAGTTAAAAAGCATGAAGAGAGAGAATGTCTGTCTCTCTCTCTCACTCACCAACCCTCTCTGCACACACATACTCCACTCTCGCCTTCAAATTCTTCTGATTCTGGGAGGAAACTATACAAGAGTTGCAAATTGCTTCTAAGTTCCTATTTACAACTGGTAATTCATTAAGCATTATTTCACTAAGCGGATGTTATAACTAATATTAAAGAATAGCATAAAGCGTGAAAAATATAAATTAGTACTGTTCAGTGTTCCCTACACTAGTGAAGTTTATAATTTATTATTTCAATTCCCCTCATTGACAGTCATAACTCCTAAGAGAATTTCCCTTGCAGTCCAAGACCACATGCTATGTTATGAGAATAGGCCTGCTGTCACAGCATCTCTTTTGGCAGCACCCACTTTTAACTAGTTCAGCAGAAATGTATAGTTATTAAAACTTGAATAAGCCAATGTCTTATGTCAACAGCCTGTTCCATTTTAAGGTACTGTTACCTTTTAACTGATTTGTGAGAAAGTAGAAAGAGACGCATACATTTCTTTAATAGTTCTCTTCAGTCTTTCTGTGTTGTTTCTTTCCTCCAATGCGCTCTTTACTGCCAGTCCTGCAGGTCTTCTGATTTTCAAAGGTCTTTTTTATAGCATACAGTTACCTGATACAGGTAGAATGCACTTAAAACTTTTGTTGCGGACAGATATTTTTCTGGCTGTCAGAAAGAGTCATCAGTGGAGATTGAACCTGAGATATTCAGCGCCAAAAGCACAGGCTTCTACTGCATGAGTTAAAGGAGAAGGTCCATTATGTTGTAACTTTAGTACCCTCGATCACTGCATGAGGGTCAGCTGCTAGAAGAGAACACAGCACATTTTAGCCAACAAGTTGTCCTCTGAATTTCCTAGTGAGTCATATTTGTGTCTGTTCTTAGGGCCTGATCCTGAAAACTTCTGTGCATAGGCCCATCAGCTAATCTTCCTCACAGTGAGAGATCACTAAGGAATTTGGCAGTGGGAGTAGTCTTCCAAAGAAAGTGGTGGAAGACACTCTCTTGGCATATTTTAAAACTAAATTGGATGAAACACAAGACTTCAGTGGAGCTATGTCCAGAAATAAAGATGTGCCTGGTAACTGTTTGCAGGCTTGGACTCTTAAAATTGTAAGCTCCTCAGAACACTGACTGCTTTTTTTTTTTTTTAATTTGTGCCATTTGCAGCACCAAGCACATAATTAGCACTTACATAACGTAACATAACATAACATAGTAGGAATATTCTGGATGTCTAATTCAGAGAGTCAGCACTATTGAAGGAATGGATCTTAGCCTGATGCTTAAGAGTAGCCCCATGGTACTCCGTAATATCTTGTTTTGTTTGGAATAAAATAGGAATTGAGGGTATCAAATTATGTCAATAGAGTTTTTGAAATGCTGACTTTCTGTTTTAAAAAATCATGTTTGCATTAGTGTATCTATTGTATGGAGTATGTTTTTTAAGGTATATTCAGAGGAAAAACTTATTAGGTGACCCAGCACATCGTCCTACAAGAGAGGGATTATTCCTTACTGTGCACTTTGTGTTTTTTCCAGTCTTTTAATTTTAAATGTGTCAGGTAACATGTCTTAGTTCATATGTTTCTAGCATGAAATGTGTTTAGTAGTTGGGAAAACAATATATTAAATCCTAATAAATTATGGAATGTTTAAAAATAGTGACTTTATAATTTAAGTAGTATTTGAGTATGAACATTTGCCACTTCAGTCAGATCCCGAGAATCCTTCCATTTTCTTAATATGTTTGTTTGTTTGAGGCTGTTTCTTTTTGGGGGTGATATATGTGACTATAACCAGGTAAACACTTTTCACCAGTGCTGACTGAGGTTATTATTTTGTAACAGTTGTATTTTTAAAAGAAAAATGGACACATACATCACATTTATTATGAAGCTGAGCGCTGCTTGAGACCTAGCAGTATGTGCATCTCCCATCTGGTCAAGGAGGACTGGAAAGGGGGCTGCCTTTGCTTTTGGAGGCCTTCCAAGCTGCTCCATAACTGCTTGTTGGGTCACTGTTAAGCTAGGTGAAACACTTTTCTTCCTCTTCTCACCTTTCCTTGGGCTGAGAGCACTGTTCACATCAAAGTCTATTTCTATATGAAAAATGGTTAAAAAAGTAGAATGATTTTTCCCTCAATAGAATATTTTGATGGTCATTGTTGCAATATGATGGGGCACCATGGCCACTTTACACCACCCAGGCAGTGTAAAGGGCCTTAAAGATGATGATATACTCACTTTAAGGCCCCTTTAAACTGCCAGAGCATGTAAGGGACCTTGTTGTAACCAAGAATCATGTCCATTGACTACAGTTATCGAAAGCTGCTGGTGCCAGACTCAGTACCCTATTAATTCTATTTTTCTACTCCCATCTCTATTTTTTCCATTCTGGTCCTTTGTGTGGAAAGTCCTCCCAATTCACAAAATCACCACTCATTTCTCATTCAGATCTTTCCAAAAAGCTCACTTTGTTTATTTTAATTATTAGGAGACAAGAGGTGTGGGATGTGGTGGGATACTCTAAATTATTCCACCTCTGGGTTTCCCATTCTTTCAGTCTAAGCTTTTGGGGGCAGGAACAGGTTTTTTTATTTTTGTGTATTGTATAGGGCTGAGCATGTTTCCAGTACTAAACAAACTGTTTCCTCTAATGGAAAGAAGATGGTAAACTAACAGACTGGAACTTAGAAGACATTATGTCAGACATCAGCAATCAGTGCATACAATATACAACTTTATAGAGTTCTTTTAAAACTTTCAAAGGTGCTGTGCATCCTTTCTCCAAGTTAGTGGTATACAGTCAGCTCAGTGCTTGTTTAGTTTGAAACTTCTCCAGCTCAGGTAGGGAGACCTTGATGGTTTATTTCCTCTCTGCTTTCCTAAGGTCAGCTCTCAACATATCCACTTGCCTACTTACGTTTTGAGAGTTAAAAATCATGGATGACAAATGGCATTGGAGAGCAAGCACCAAGGGAGCTCTATCTCTAGAGGGGCAGAAGACTTTGCTATAGAGTTCTAAAGGATGCAGTCAGAGGGAATCAGCCTTCCCATTGCACTCCTTTCAAATCTTACTTTGCCAATGTGTGCAAGGTATATTAGACAAGTGAACTGGTACATGACTTATCAACAGGTTTCAGAGTAGCAGCCGTGTTAGTCTGTATCCGCAAAAAGAAGAACAGGAGTACTTGTGGCACCTTAGAGACTAACAAATTTATTAGAGCATAAGCTTTCGTGGACTGTAGTCCACGAAATAAATTTGTTAGTCTCTAAGGTGCCACAAGTACTCCTGTTCTTCTTTTTATGACTTATCAAGGTTGCCTGGACTCTGGTAGAATTTGGGGAAAATCCTAGTATGCATGCCTTTACTATGGTGTTGATATCTACATCAACTAGGAGTCTACTACAGGCCACCTAACCAGGTGGAAGAGGTGGATGAGGCTTTTTTCAAGCAACTAACAAAATCATCCAAAGCCCAAGATTTGGTGGTGATGGGGGACTTCAACTGTCCGGATATATGTTGGGAAAATAACACAGCAGGGCACAGACTATCCAACAAATTCTTGGACTGCATTGGAGACAACTTTTTATTTCAGAAGGTTGAAAAAGCTACTAGGGGGGAAGCTGTTCTAGACTTGATTTTAACAAATAGGGAGGAACTCGCTGAGAATTTGAAAGTAGAAGGCAGCCTGGGTGAAAGTGATCATGAAATCATAGAGTTTGCAATTCTAAGGAAGGGTAGAAGGGAGAAAAGCAAAATAGAGACAATGGATTTCAGGAAGACGGATTTTGGTAAGCTCAGAGAGCTGATAGGTAAGGTCCCATGGGAATCAAGACTGAGGGGAAAAACGATTGAGGAGAGTAGGCAGTTTTTCAAAGGGACACTATTAAGGGCCCAAAAGCAAGCTATTCCGCTGGTTAGGAAAGATAGAAAATGTGGCAAAAGACCACCTTGGCTTAACCACGAGATCTTGGACGATCTAAAAAATAAAAAGGAGTCGTATAAAAAATGGAAACTAGGACAGATTACAAAGGATGAATATAGGCAAACAACACAGGAATCCAGGGGCAAGATTAGAAAGGCAAAGGCACAAAATGAGCTCAAACTAGCTACAGGAATAAAAGGAAACAAGAAGACTTTTTATCAATACATTAGAAGCAAGAGGAAGACCAAAGACCGGGTAGGCCCGCTGCTTAGTGAAGAGGGAGAAACAGTAACAGGAAACTTGGAAATGGCAGAGATGCTTAATGACTACTTTGTTTCGGTCTTCACCGAGAAGTCTGAAGGAATGCCTAACATAGTGAATGCTAATGAGAAGGGGGTAGGTTTAGCGGATAAAATAAAAAAAGAACAAGTTAAAAATCACTTAGAAAAGTTAGATGCCTGCAAGTCACCTGGGCCTGATGAAATGCATCCTAGAATACTCAAGGAGCTAATAGAGGAGGTATCTGAGCCTCTAGCTATTATCTTTGGAAAATCATGGGAGACTGGAGAGATTCCAGAAGACTGGAAAAGGGCAAATATTGTGCCCATCTATAAAAAGGGAAATAAAAACAACCCAGGAAACTACAGACCAGTTAGTTTAACTTCTGTGCCAGGGAAGATAATGGAGCAAGTAATTAAGGAAATCATCTGCAAACACTTGGAAGGTGGTAAGGTGATAGGGAACAGCCAGCATGGATTTGTGAAGAACAAATCATGTCAAACCAATCTGATAGCTTTCTTCGATAGGATAACGAGTCTTGTGGATAAGGGAGAAGCTGTGGATGTGGTATACCTAGACTTTAGTAAGGCATTTGATACAATCTCGCATGATATTCTTATCGATAAACTGCGCAAATACAATTTAGATGGGGCTACTATAAGGTGGGTGCATAACTGGCTGGATAACCGTACTCAGAGAGTTGTTATTAATGGTTCCCAATCCTGCTGGAAAGGCGTAACGAGTGGGGTACCGCAGGGGTCTGTTTTGGGACCGGCTCTGCTCAATATCTTCATCAACGACTTAGATATTGGCATAGAAAGTATGCTTATTAAGTTTGCGGATGATACCAAACTGGGAGGGATTGCAACTGCTTTGGAGGACAGGGTCATAATTCAAAATGATCTGGACAAATTGGAGAAATGGTCTGAGGTAAACAGGATGAAGTTTAACAAAGACAAATGCAAAGTACTCCACTTAGGAAGGAAAAATCAGTTTCACACATACAGAATGGGAAGAGACTGTCTAGGAAGGAGTACGGCAGAAAGGGATCTAGGGGTTATAGTGGACCACAAGCTAAATATGAGTCAACAGTGTAATGCTGTTGCAAAAAAAGCAAACATGATCCTGGGATGTATTAACAGGTGTGTTGTGAGCAAGACACAAGAAGTCATTCTTCCGCTCTACTCTGGTTAGGCCTCAGCTGGAGTATTGTGTCCAGTTCTGGGCGCTGCATTTTAAAAAAGATGTGGAGAAATTGGAAAGGGTCCAGAGAAGAGCAACAAGAATGATTAAAGGTCTAGAGAACATGACCTATGAAGGAAGGCTGAAAGAATTGGGTTTGTTTAGTTTGGAAAAGAGAAGACTGAGAGGGGACATGATAGCAGTTTTCAGGTATCTAAAAGGGTGTCATAAGGAGGAGGGAGAAAACCTGTTCACCTTAGCCTCTATGGATAGAACCAGAAGCAATGGGTTTAAACTGCAGCAAGGGAGGTCTAGGTTGGATATTAGGAAAAAGTTTCTAACTGTCAGGGTGGTTAAACACTGGAATAAATTGCCTAGGGAGGTTGTGGAATCTCCATCTCTGGAGATATTTAAGAGTAGGTTAGATAAATGTCTATCAGGGATGGTCTAGACAGTATTTGGTCCTGCCATGCGGGCAGGGGACTGGACTCGATGACCTCTCGAGGTCCCTTCCAGTCCTAGAATCTATGAATCTATGAATCATGGTGATATCTACCTTAGAAATCCCTCAGTTGTACACTATCTGGAACACTAAGTATTCATATTTTCATTACCTACATCCACCAGTCTCATTGACCAAAATACTGCAGAAAAGATTTTTTCCTTTTGATTTTTAATATAGAGAGGAATCATTCCATTTTGTCACCTGGTATTACTTTTTTTACATTACATCTGTTCATTTATCAATTTGATGGGGAAAATTGTGGCTATATTTTAGGAGCTTTGAATACTGTGTACTCTTAGACTCGTCTGGAAATGAAATGCATACTAAAAAAATGTTGGGTGTTTTTTTTTACAGAAATTATATAGAATGCTTATATCAAATAAATGATATAGATATGTTTGCAATGGGTCTCAGAACCAGGAGGCATTACTTCAATTGGAAGTAATGGCCTGCGTCAAAGGCTTTAATATTTGTAGTGTTTTCTTTTAAAAATGAGTTTTTCAAATGGCTTGGAAAATGTCCTCTCACCGCTCAGAATAGCTCATCATTGTGTTGTCTTTTTTCAACAATACTAATTCTCTGTTCACATGAATAGTATATGGAGACATGGTTACAATTTTTGCAGTTTAAAAAAAATTCTGTAGAGGTCCCTGGAGACCCAGTCAAGGTGTCAAAATGGTTGTTAAAATGTCAGTGAAAGTTATATTATAACTGAAACATTATCATGTATGGCTTTTGGCCTTTCAGTTTTTGATAAGGATTACTTAGGGACAAAATATTGCATCAGTTTGTCGGTTGGTTGCATCCTTCAATTCTGCTTGCAAAAAAAGACCTGACTCTGGGGTATCAGGATGAATACCCCAGAAATATATTTATTCGGACATTCCAAATTTTTTTGTAGATTTTTATAGGTAGTCGGCCTTTCTGTTTCCCCCACTAATGTTGTCTGATATTTGTTGAAACTGGAGTCCTAGCTGGAACTGTATAAAGTAGTTGGATGACTGAAGCAAGGCCAGGATTGAGATGCATTGGCAGAGCGGCATAGGGAATGTTGAACAATGCATTCCTGAACTGTGTCTGAATCTAACCATGGCTATCGGTTTCTCATTAAAAAAATTTCTTTTTCTCTCTCTCTCTCTCTCTCTCTCAATCTATTTCTAGGCAAACAGTACAACATGGCTCGCTGAACTGGTTGCGGTCAAATTTTGGAAAGGCTCAGAAATTTATTATGCTCATTATTTCTTAAATTTAATTCTTTCATTACATATATCGACAGAGTATGGGATTGCTACATCTCACAGGCATCAGATGCCTACATATTTTTCCTATTTGTTGGATGGAGATCGGCTGCTATAAAGTTTATATAGTTTATATTGCCAAAAACAACTATCAATGTTTGTATTTGCCCAATTGTACAGTGCTATCATGTTACGCCCTAGCAAGTAGGAAAAACAGTGCAGCTGTTGGTAGATGAGAGGAGGATTAATGCTCTTTGTGGTTCAAAAGAGGAACACATTAAACATTCAAAGGGATTTTATCCCTCTAGCATGCTTCAGCAGTAACCATGAAAGTCTAGGGATACCCAGTCATGATGTCAAGATATGGAGTTATACTACTATCTATATATAAAAAGAAATCTGATATTAAACTGTAGACATCCATGATCTGTTAGCATCTCTGTCTTCTTGCTACCATTGAAAGTTTTTTTGGTTTTTTTTTCCCCCTTCACTTCCCCCCGAAGGGAAAGCAGTTTCTTATATCTTCTTTTTTCTTCAGTATGAAAAACATTCACTGTTTGGGATACTCAGTAATGTCATTTGAGTGGGCAGCATGGTATGTTAAGCAAATTGTCAGTTAAATAATAGAGCAGGCTAAGATTTAACCAAAATTATTATGTACATTTCAGTTGTTTGATTTCACAGGAAAAATTAAACTTGTACCATAGAATAATTAAAAAATAAAGATTTAAAACAGAAATAGATCTTCTTTCTTAAGACAAAATATACTCATTAACACTAAGGGCTCCCCTTCACTAGCAGATTTCTTCAGACTTCCCATGATTGCTCTAATATAGTACAACTCTGCTTGAGGGAGCACTAGTGTAGGCAAGCCACTAATGATTTAACCACCATGTCATCTAGACCTGTTCTGGGTAGGGTTAGATAATATGGTAGTTAAATTGCTGTCAACTAGTATACATTAGTACTGCAAATAGTGGAATTTCACCTGTGAACATGGAATAATGGGAAATATGAAGAAGGCGGCTAGTAAAGATGCAACCTAAAAAATAATGGAAATATCTTCTGTAATATAGAAAAAAAAATTTAAATGTTAAAGTAATATACTGAAGTGCCTAGAACTTCAAGCAGGCTCTTGATAAAATTAAAGAGAAAACAATATAATTCCCAGTTATTTTCCTGACTTTTTTTCTCCTAGTAGCTAAAGGCAACAAACCTGCAGAGATACTCAACATTTGCACCAAATAAAGAGGCTCTCAAAAGTGACTTGCTCAGTGAATCCCTACCCCAACTGGTTTTAAACTTACAGCTTTCAAAATTAAACTCCAGACTGCCTCCCATCTTCTAAGGAGATGACTTAGAATGTAGGTCATCTTGGGATGTGGGGCTTCTGCCCTGACTTCCCCCCACCTCTCCCGCTGGGCTAAAGCCCATAGTCTTATCACCCCGTTGCAGGGCAAAAGCCCCTAGTCCTACCACCCCGTTGCAGAGCAGAAGCCCTGAGCTCCACCCTGCCCGGTCTTGTAGGCAGATTGGGGGAGGGGGGTAGATGGGGGACTCTGTGAGCCACACTTTAAGAGTAAAAGAGCCACATGTGGCTCACGAGCAACAGTTTGGCCATGCCTGGGATATACTATGGTGATGGATGTGCAATAAAGGGTTAGATAGGATGCAGCGTAATAGGTATGTCTTCTCTCAATTTTATAAAATTAAACTAAATTAATTTTGAAATTAAGAACTCCAAATATTTATTTTTATCTCTTGTCTCAGTGCAGTTGTTGTCACATGCACTTTCCTCTAGTCCTACTAGAAATTTTCTTTACTGTTTAGGAGAGGAGGAATTTACCTTTATGCGCCAAGTATATGGACATGTGTAAATTTCTGTTTGTTAAGGCTTCTGGGGAGGTTTGAGAGTATAGGGTGTTTGGGCAAAGTGGAGAGGAACTATGTCTTGCTGCTATGTTGGTGGTTTGTTAATTTTTATTTATTGTGCAGTTGGATGATATCTTTTTGTAGTTGTGAATTTAATTATTGGAGCATTTATAGCTGGCTTATGGTAACTTTTTTGGTATTGTTAGATGAAAATAATTTAGATTTGTGAATTTGTAGAACTTTATTGATGCAGCTCATCCAGCTAGTTATTCAATACAACGCAAATCTACACAAAGCAGAAGAGGGTGGTATAATGAAGAACTAAATCTGAGTCCATTCAGTTGCATCATAAAGGGTTTGTATGATATCCATGCCATTTCGGAACGGGAGAGTAAAGAATCATGTTCCTTTTCCACCAGGACTTCCACAAAATATCAGCCTTCAGCACTGGTTCAGTTAGTGAGCCATCTAACCAGTCTAGACAACTGTAAAGTTCCACACTTAAATGCTACATGCTATAAGAATGCTAAAAGAATGAAGTGTATCGGAAACAGTCTCTATCAAACCAACTGGAGATAAAAGGTGAAAAACACTTCACCTTTCCAAACAGAATTTAAGCTAGTGTTTCTAACAGAGGTACTGGAAGCACAGAAGGAAGCATATGATGTGGACTTGTGGTTTTCATTGCTAGTAAAAGCCAGAGGAGAATACTTAGAGCCACTGTTGACAGCTGTTCCCTCAAGGAAGGTTTATTTCCATCATCTCTATAACATGCATCAATCTGTCTCATGGTCAAGAAACAATCATTTAATTCCACCAAGCATGTCAACTACTCTTCAGTCACTAATCTTTCTCCCTCTTGTGGTAAATTCATTTAAGTTGGTGGCTAGCAAACTTTAGCAGCTCATCACTACCGCCAACATTCTAGACACCTTCTAGTCTGTTTCAGGTCTTCATTTAGCAAGGACAGCCCTAGTTGCACTGTCAAGTGATCTCAGTACTATGGACAGAGACTATTAGTGAATGGGAGAGTTTTCTAGTTGGGTTCTGTTGGGATTGATACTAGTCCCAACACTTTTCAACATTTTTATCAATGATCTGGAAGTAAATATAATATCGCTGCTGATAAAATTTGCAGATGACATAAAGATAGTAGTAAATAATGATAGGGCAGCCATACAGAGTAATCTGGATCCCTTGGTCAGTTGGACCAATTCAAACAAAATGTGTTTTGATACTGCCAAAAGCAAAGTTATACATCTAGAAAGAAGGAATGCAGACCCTGCCTATAGAATGGGGTTTTGGATTCTGGAAAGCACTGATGCTGAAAAGGATCTTTCCTGTGTATACAGCATTTATTAGACTGATACTGGACTACTGTGACCAGTTCTGTTGTCCACATTTTAAAAAGTATGTTGAAAAATCCCCCAAAGAGCCACAAAATTTATTCAAGGGCTGGGAAAATGCCTTAATGCGAGACTTACAAAATTCAGTCTGATTACTTTATCAAAAAGAAGATTGAGAGGTGACTTGATCACAGTGTATAAGTATCTTTATGTGGAGAAAATATTGGGTACTAAATTGGTTGTTGGGTTTTAAATCTAGAGGAGAAAGGCTTACCAAGAACCAATGACTGGAAGCTGAAGCCAGACACATTCAAATTAGAAATTGGGCACAGATTTTTTAACAGAGAGGGTTATTAACCACTGAAACAAATTTAAAAAAGGAAGTGGTGGATTGACCATGTCTTGAAGTTTTTAAATCAAGACTGCATGCCTTTCTGAAAGATCTGTTTTAGCCAAACACAATTTATAGGGCTTTAAACAAATGAAAAGTAGGTGGAAATTTTATGTCCTGTGATATATAGGAGATTGCACCAGGTGATCTAGTAGTCCCGTCTCTTCTTAAACTCTATAAATGTAAGGTCAAGCATTTTTATAAGAATTGAACCCTTACAACATCCCGATGAAGCAGGGAAGTTGTATGTTGTATATCATAGAACAGTAGAACTCCCCAATTCTGCGCACACTGATTTTATGAACAGCCAGTTACATGAACTATTTTTATCCAACAAGAAGAAAAACCCATATCCCTCATCTGTGTTCACATATATGTTCTTGGGCAGTGAGCAGAGGTCACCCACACTCTGTGTTGGGTATATTTACCTTCCCACGCTCGGGTGAAGGCACCTTGGTATCAGATGACTCCTGCTTTGAAAAGGTAGTGTGTGAGCATCACTGTGTTCTTCAGTGTTCTCTTTCATGATGGCCAAGAAACACTGTACATTTTGTTACCCTTTTTTATGTGCATTATCGTTGAATGATTCATAAGTTAACTTATGCACAGTAGTAACTAATTTTGAGATATAACATTTTATAAACTTTTCATTTTAATGAACTCAATCTCCAATTAGTTCATAAAATAGGAGGTGTATTGTGTATTGTTTGGTGATGTGTGCTCCTGGTTCATTAAATGGTGTACAGACTTCAATTTATGATATATATACTATGTTTTATATGAAACAGCTAACAGTATATTTTATGATCAATCATTGTTCTTTAATATGCTAGTCAATATTTAGCAAATGTGCATCAGTAAGATATCTGAGTATTTTCTCAATATTTAGTATGCAGCCACTAATTCAGCAGTAACTACCAACCAGCTGACCATTTCTTGTTGATTAATGAGTGGCTGAGAGGAGTTGCTAGCTCAAGATAATCAGCCCATTAACCCCAGCATATCATTAATCCCAAAGAAATGCCCTGAACAAACATTGCTATTTGAAAAACTTTTTTTTAATGTTTAACTTCTAAAAGCAATAGCATTCATATGCCTAGTTAAGAATTTGTAGAGTGACATTTGTGTGTGACATCCATAGATGTTTGTTCATTTGTGTGTTACAGTATCAGCCAGTATTCATGAGAAAATGGTTTTCAAGACAGGATTTATTATATGGGACAGTATATCATTTTAGTAAGAGAACCAATTTTTATCTGAATAGAATTCTTTACATTTTTAATTTCAATATAACAGTTATCCTACGTATAAGTGTGTACATGAAAGGACTTTCAAGCTTTAGTTATATAGTGTTAATTCATATTCATAAGACCTCTTATTTGTATTTTTGAGTGCAATATTGATTAATCATACTTTCCTTAAATACACAGTATGTACTATGTGAAATTTCAAGAGTTTCAGAAATTCTGTTAATGCTATACTGTGAAACTTAGTCAGTTTACTTTTCTATACATTGTTACTGTCTGCCGAGTTTTCTTCTCAGTCGAAGGCAAAATTAAGAGGAGACATTATCTCATCCAGCATAAAGTAATCCTGTCTTTGATCATAATGCAGCTTGTGTGCCATTTACATCCATTTTGTATGATATTTAAAAGTCAGACTAGATAGCAAAGGAGGCTTTTTTTACCAGAATTATTTTTGCAATAAGATTAATATACATGGAGAGGGAAAAAATTTCCTATTTACGTTTTATTTAATTTGTAATATGGTTTTACTTACCATATGCAAAGAATTTTTTTTTAAATAGTTCCTTTAGCCAGTTCTAGTGGCACTAATGTGTTCCATTAAGCAGCCAGATTACAGCAATCACTTCTCAAAGCTCTATTTAGCATTTTTTTTCTGGTATTAAACTTTTAAAAATAAAAAACTGAATGAAAATCATAGTTTGGTTAATATTATGATGAGTCTTTTACTTATCAATTTACACGGCTACATTTGAGAGCAATTTGAAGGAGGGTCTTTGTCTTTCTGGATGGTAAAAGAATAGGTTTATTCTTAAAATGATGGATGCATTTGGTCCGTGGAAGGAAAGTATGTGTTATCCATCATCAATTAATTCCCTATTTTAGAATACAGTAACACACAGCATACATTATAAATGAATCTGGTGACCTGAAGGCATCTCTATTGTTTAGCAAAAGTGTGTATTCTTTTCAAATAAACTGTGAATGAAATACTTTATTCATATGATAAGGGTTACCTTTAGGCCACTAGATCAATTTGCTATAAAACATACATTTTATTAAGATTAAAAACTACTTTTCCCCCTTCCCCTCTCCAACTGTAACTTTTAAAATGGAACAGTCCTAGCATTAAAATGAAACTATAAGTAGTTAGTTCCAGAGCCTCATGAAAATTTGTATGTCAAGTTTCTGGTTTTAAGATAAAAATATCACCACCCCTGGCCGCCCACCACCATCAAAGCAAAAGTGAGGCAATTCTAGCCCTCCATTATTTAGTGTGTGTAATTTCCATTTTCCCTACTTTTGAAAATAGCTTATGGAGGGGACTGACAGTCCCTAAGGATTTCATGTGCCCGCTGGGGAGCTCATATTCAGTAGCACTTCCAAAGTGGTTAAGCTTTGCTATTTTTTTATTAAAGAAAACATTTTTAAAACTGATTTTTATTCTTCTAGAGCATAGTTCACCTAAAATTATACGCCACAAATTAGAAGTTCTTCACACACACATTCAGAAGGAATAGGTAAGAATAATCAGCCTGATGACAATTGGATTGTTTAATGCACTTACATCAGAAGTATGTCCCTATTGGGGGTAATTCAGGGATTAGTTTATGGTATTATTGGATTTGGTTTGTTAGACTCCTTTTATATGTAAAAGAAAAATCTTGAATTCGAGCATATCTTTGAAAAAACTAGGATTTAGCAGACCAGTAATAATTTCCTGAACAAATGTAAGGGCTAGATTGACAAAGAGATTTAAGCACCTAACTGGCTTTCTAGGTAACTAAATCCAACATTTAGGCACCACTGACATTCACAAATCCACACCCAGCTGCTGCCTAACTCTGTAGGCAGCTAAATTTCCCCTGGTGGGCATGTCAAAAATGCCTAAATCCCAATACCACTGAGATATTCAGCACACTACTTCACACCTCAGCCCTAGCAGCATTCTCAAACTGGGCATTTTCTCTGTCTGTGTCACCTGTGGGACCCAATCCATTAAACATGCTCAGATTATGCCTAATCTGCACAAAAGATAGCCAAGGGAGGCAAGTGTGTCCTAACCACAAGGCTATTGGGAGTTCAGGGGTTGGGTCTCTCTCTCAATCTCTTCTGTTGGAGCTGTTCCAATTTGTAAAAATAATATTTCTTGGAGTAGGGACATGAATCTGCCTCTCCCACCTGCGAGGTAAATGCTGTAACCACTGGGCTGTAGAGTCGGTCTCTCACTTTCTCTGTCTCTCTCCCCAAACCAGAAATATTGCACATATCAAAAGGTGCTGCATAAATTTGGTCTCTAGGCTTGGTCCTGTCTTCTGGTCTGAGGATGTCCACTGCCACTTATGCAAGCACATTAACTGAATTTACAATATACTTGGCAGTGCACACTCACTTATTGGAAACTAGGATAGAGTTTTTAATCTATTTAATTTTTTTAGAAAGTAGCCCTTTAACAATGTAGAAGCTTTTCATATGCCTCAACCCAAGAATAAGCCTTAACTTTAATCTCTGTTAATTATGTTGATTTTAGGTTTAGACTTGAAAAATACTTTCAAGAAGTCCTTTCAAAATCTTGCCTTTGCCTGCAATAGTCTTGTATTAGTTCTGTCTCCACGTTTTCACAAATATAATGAAGGAAAACAACAGAGCAAGTCTGTAAAAGTAAACTAGAAATTCAAAGCATGTCTGCACAAGCAGTGAAATGAAATGGTTACTATGGAGCCAACAGACTCAGCTCCCAAATATCAGACTTGGCTGTACCAAGACATATATAATGGTAAATTATTTTTTTCATAGAGCTTAATAGCATTATAGTGAATCTGTGCAGTATACAGAATGCCATAGAAAATTTCAAGGCACAAACTGAGTTTGACAAATTTAAGAAATATAATGACTGTCTATGAACATACAAACAAACAGCTGACTGCCAACAGTGAAGTATGACACAATTAAACTGTAATTAAGTTTCTATTGTTTAGTACAATATGTAATATTGTAATGTATTTTGATTTGATCCTTACTGATTATTTATATACTCTAAGACCAGGATTATTCAAGTGCAGTTTGTGACCTGCAAGGGAAGAGAAGACCTCCCATGAGGTCAACAGTACTTGTTCTGTGCTCTTGAGTTTCTAATGGGGGGGCATAAGATTGCTGTGAATAGGGGGGGGGGGGGGGAGGGTAGGGGGGGGGGCAAGGGGGTTGTGGGGGGGGTTAGCAGGGAGAGCAGCCATCTCCACCCTGGAAAGGGGCATCCCAGCAATTCCTATTGCCATTCCTATGGCAGTTCCTTGGCAGCTGGTGCCCTGTGGTGGCTGGCATCCTGTGCTGTGATGCCCCACTGCCTGGGTGGCCTGTCCTCCACCCCAACAGCTGGCACATGTGCTTCTGCCCCTCCCCTGGGCTAGGTGCCTCTGCTGGGACTAGTGGTGGCTAGAAGGCAGAGAGCGGAGAGCTGTTCCTAGTGACCAGCCCAATCCTTGTGCACTGTGGTGGCTGCTCCAGTCTATCCTCTGTGAGATATTGTGGTGGTGGAAAACACTGGGGGGGCAGGGGACATCCATCAGCTGCCACCCTCCAGTATTTCCATTGTGGGGATGCTAGCCTTCTTCCCACCTCATTCCTGTTCCACTGCTTCTGGTTTCTAGCATGTGTGAGATTTCCCTATGACTTTAGAAGTCTGTCTGCCTCCTTTATAATACTTACCCATCCTTGCCACAGTTGACTTTCATATCATAATTTTAATTCTTTACCTTTGAAACCGATAGTAGTTGGCTGGTTAGGGTTGTTTTTTTGGGGGGGTGAGGGGGAAAATTGGTTTTCGTCAATTTGGTTTTGTTTGGTTTTTAACTTAATCCAAAGGATATGCCCACAAAAAATACCTATTCTTACTGCTGCAAACTAGGATCTTGCAGGCTGGTCACAAGAAATCATTTCCTAGGCTACTATGCAGTTACAAGAAAATCTGTTGGGTTTTTTTTTTTTAAAAAAGCTCTGCAAGAGTCTGAGCCCCCTCAAATCTGCACCAGTAAAACTGAAGAGAGGAATGTCCCACAACTATTAGTGAATCTGTTTTGTAACATGGAGAGAAGGTGTGAATTTTTGGGGGAGGGGCAGAATGGGTTTAAGAGATTTGAAAACCACTGCTCTAAAGGCCTGGTCCTGAGAAAGACAGGGTGCATGCAAACCCCATCAACTTCAAATATTTAAATTTGACATGTACAAATCAACCAGAAATGCCTAAAATTACCCTTTGTGTGTTGGACTTCAATGGGACTCAGTATCTTTCAGGATCTGTATATGTTGAATTGTGTATATTTTCTATCTCACTTTATGTAAAAGCTTGTACATTTGTGTGTATACTGTAAATTTTGGAGGAGCTTTTAAAAACTTGACCATCTCCTTCCAAAAGAATAAATAGGGCAAAACTACAAATGGCTGCATTTAGAATCTCATCCATTTGATTTCCCACACCCTATTTATTGCATCGTATTTGCTTTTTCGTTGTAACTGGCACATACCAGTTCCTTTGGCAGTATCAAGCTGTAACTGTGAGTTCTAGTGCTTTAGAAGTAAAATTCTTATCTTTCCCCCAGACTTGAAATTACTATTCTAACCAAGAGCACACATTCAAAACTTCACGGAAAAAATTCATACAGTGTAATGTTTGTTGTTGAATTTTCATGTCACACTAAATAACATTAGATCTATGAATATATTATTAAAAATTAAAAGATAATACTGAATTACTTTTATAAAAGGCTCTGGTAAAATTTGTCACTGTATGAAAAATTGTATATTGTCCAGTATGAAACTAGTTGATTTGCTGTTGAGCAAGGGATGTTAACTGAACACCTATTGGAAAATCTTTGTCAGTGCTCATTTACATACTCTTTCCCTGCTGTACCACTTCATTATGCTCAGTGTTCTGGCAGCAAAGCTGACTTACATCTGGACAGGGGTTGCAAAAATCATAATGTTAATAAGTCTGACTTATTCGCTATCTCACTGACTGCAGCAGCATGACAGGATAGAGCATCCTAAGAATGGAGAAGCACCAAAGGGCAGGGATGACTCGTATGTTTGGTTAAGAGAAGAGGGGGACTTGCAGCTGTTGTGAGTGTAAACAAAGGGAAGAGATGTCAAAATGTAGGGCAAGGAAAGACAACATAAGAACCAGAGAGAATAAAGGGAATGAGCCACTTGTCAGCTCTGGCCAATTGCCCAGTAGTCTGATAGAAACCTGGACATTTGCACATACTTTATATGGATGCTTGTTAACCAAATAGTCATTTGAAGAGTGGCAGTAAATTGTAGTCACCCTTTTCATCATGGATTCCAACGTACCAATCCCTATGGGTAATGACCATTTCATTTATATTATGACATGTGATTTAGGCTGACACTAAAGTTCAGCTTCTGAAAATACAATTTTTTAAACAAATGTTCACTTTAAATCTAAACTAACTGATTATATATGCTTCCATGATGTACACAGTATTCTGTATAAATAAAAACATGAGGCTTTATACTGGAATGTGTTCTGTACATTCTGAAAGGAGCTGATCCTCCCCTCCCCTCCTGAATTTTACAGGAGTTGATAAGGCTCAGGCCCACACATGAGGTGCTTGTGAGCTTGGACAATTACACCTTAAATTGGTAATTTTGTTTGGGATATAATTTAATCTTGATGAAAACATTTTCAGTCTGGTAAAGCAAGAACAGGTTTGTTTGAGTTGTTTCTTGATCTTTCCTTAGGATAAGCTGAAAGTTGAGGGAGGCTTTGAGACAGTAGAATGCATGTATGCACAGTGGGTCCATGAAATGTGTGTTATAAGTGTAGATCACTATTTTGAAAACATAAAGAGAGAAATGAATATTTGATCTTAAAGGTAGAGATGTCAGAATGCATGTTAAAGTCTACTGTACATGCTTCTTCTGATACATTCCATACTTCTTGTTGATGCCTTGCATTCACTAATTGTTATACCTGGGAGTATTCAAAAGTTCATCATGGTTTAAGTGCAGCTGATTATACATGTAGATGAAAAACAAGCTAGTCTATAGGTTAGAAAATGCAGCTTGTCACCACAGCTGCTAGACTCTTGTACATAGTTCCCACATTCTTTTCACTGATGGCCACTCCACTGTATAATTGTATTGTACTTACCAAGGTGTTTCATAGCCTCATTCCGTTACTTGATTTCACACAATCATGAACTTGTATTGCTCCATCTCTTCAAGCAAGAGTCAAACATCAATAGCTTGGGTAAGTCTTTTCACATACCAGTATACTACCCTTGGCCTGTCATTGGTGTTCTTTGCTGCAGAAGAATGCTGGGAATGGTGATAATTTCACCTCCAATATTCAAATAGATGAAATGCTTCAGAAAGGTGATTGATAAAGGGTTCAAAAAGGCAGAGACAGTGGAAACTGGGTCTTTAAATCAAACTGACAAACTTGACATAATTTCTTTTTAAAATAAAGGCAAGAAGTCAAGAGCAAATCTTCAGATTTTGGCCCACAAATATAATCCTTGCACCCAGGGATTGGTCAAGTTTATCCTATTTACTCATCAACTCCTCGTTAATGTAGAACTTTGGCATTTTTACCTGACATTGTTTTAGTACCTCTGCATTTTCTTTAATTTTAGTCTATCTGATATTCCATAGCACTGAAAGGACATGAGCCAAACTGAATGATTAGCCTACCTTTTGGTTTGTGTCTATTATACTAATGCCTGACTTTTAGAAGCTAAGAATGCTTACAACCATGGAAAAAAAGCACTTAAAATAGTAACCAATACGGAACATGCTCAGCAAATGAAGAAAGAAACTAAATGAATATTAGCAGATACCCAAATCAAATTGACAATAAAAATAGAAGGGTAGCCATGTTAGTCTGAAAAAGCAACAGAGGGTCCTGTGGCACATTTAAGACTAACAGAAGTATTGGAGTATAAGCTTTCGTGGGTGAATGCCCACTTCTTCAGACGCAAGTAATGGAAATTTCCAGAGGCAGGTATAAATCAGTATGGAGATAACGAGGTTAGTTCAATCAGGGAGGGTGAGGTGCTCTGCTAGCAGTTGAGGTGTGAACACCAAGGGAGGAGAAACTGCTTCTGTAGTTGGATAGCCATTCACAGTCTTTGTTTAATCCTGATCTGATGGTGTCAAATTTGCAAATGAACTGGAGCTCAACAGTTTCTCTTTGGAGTCTGGTCCTGAAGTTCTTTTGCTGTAAGATGGCTACCTTTAGATCTGCTATTGTGTGGCCAGGGAGGTTGAAGTGTTCTCCTGCAGGTTTTTGTATATTGTCATTCCTGATATCTGACTTGTGTCCATTTATCCTCTTGCGTAGTGACTGTCCAGTTTGGCCAATGTACATAGCAGAGGGGCATTGCTGGCACATGATGGCATATATAACATTGGTGGACATGCAGGTGAATGAGCCGGTGATGATGTAGCTGATCTGGTTAGGTCCTGTGATGGTGTTGCTGGTGTAGATATGTGGGCAGAGTTGGCATCGAGGTTTGTTGCATGGGTTGGTTCCTGAGTTAGAGTTGTTATGGTGCGGTGCGTGGTTGCTGGTGAGAATATGCTTAAGGTTGGCGGGTTGTCTGTGGGCGAGGACTGGCCTGCCTCCCAAGGTCTGTGAAAGTGAGGGTTCATTGTCCAAGATGGGTTGTAGATCACTGATGCGTTGTAGAGGTTTAAGCTGAGGACTGTAGGTGATGGCCAGTGGAGTTCTGTTGGTTTCTTTTTTGGGCCTGTCTTGTAGCAGGAGGCTTCTGGGTACACGTCTGGCTCTGTTGATTTGTTTCTTTATTTCCTTGTGTGGGTATCGTAGTTTTGAGAATGCTTGGTGAAGATCTTGTAGGTGTTGGTCTCTGTCTGAAGGGTTGGAGCAGATGCGGTTGTACCTCAGCGCTTGGCTGTAGATGATGGATCGTGTGGTGTGTCCGGGGTGGAAGCTGGAGGCATGAAGGTAGATGTAGCGGTCGGTGGGTTTTCGGTATAGGGTGGTGTTAACATAGCCATCGCTTATTTGTACTGTGGTGTCTAGAAAGTAGACCTCCCATGTAGATTGGTCCAGGCTGAGGTTGATGGTGGGGTGGAAGCTGTTGAAATCGTGGTGGAATTCTTCCAGGGTCTCCTTCCCATGGGTCCACAGATGTCATCAGTGTAGCGTAGGGGCGTGAGTGGACGAGAGCTGAGGAAGCATTGTTCCAGGTCAGCCATAAAAATGTTGGCATATTGTGGGGCCATGCAAGAGCCCATGGCGGTGCCACTGGTCTGGAGGTATATATTGTCACCAAATTTGAAATAATTGTGCGTGAGGATAAAGTCACAGAGCTCAGCAACAAGTTGTGCTGTGTCATCATCAGGGATACTGTTCCTGACAGCTTGTATTCCATCTGTGTGTGGGATGTTTGTGTAGAGAGACTCTACATCTATGGTGGCTAGCATGGTGTTTTCTGGGAGGTCACCAATGCATTGTAGTTTTCTCAGGAAATCTGTGGTGTCACGGAGATAGCTGGGAGTGCTGGTGGCTTAGGGTCTGAGTAGGGAGTCCACATATCCAGACAGTCCTTCAGTGAGAGTGCCAATGCCCAAGATGATGGGGCGTCCAGGATTTCCAGGTTTGTGGATATTGGGTAGTAGATAGAATAACCCCGGTCGGGGCTCTAAGGGTATGTTGATTTGTTCCTGTGTTAGTGTAGGGAGTGTCCTGAGTAGATGGTGCAGTTTCTTAGTGTATTCCTCAGTGGGATCTGAGGAAAGTGGCCTGTAGAATTTGGTATTGGAGAGTTGTCTGGCAGCCTCCTTCTGGTAGTCGGACCTGTTCATGATGACAACAGCACCTCCTTTATCAGCCTCTTTAATGATAATGTCAGGGTGGTTTCTGAGGCTGTGGATGGCATTGCGTTCTGCACGACTTAGGTAATGAGGCAAGCGATGTTGTTTCTCCACAATTTCTGCCTGTGCACGTCGGCGGAAGCATTCTATGTATAGGTCCAGACTGTCATTTCGACCCTCAGGAGGAGTCCATGTGGAGTTCTTCTTCCTGTGTTGTTGGTGGGAGGGTATCTGTGTATCAGTGCGCTGTTCAGTATTATCTTGAAAGTATTCTTTGAGTCGGAGGCGGCGAAAGTAGACTTCCAGATCACCGCAGAACTGTATCATGTTCGTGGGAGTGCTGGGGCAAAAAGAGAGTCCCTGAGATAGAACAGACACTTCTGCTGGATTTAGTGTGTAGCTGGATAAATTGATGATATTGCTGGGTGAGTTAGGGGTACCCCTGTTTTGGCCCCATGTGGCAGGTAGGATTTTAGACAGCTTACGGTCCTTTTTCCTTTGTAGAGAGGTGAAGTGTGTAATGTAGATCTCCTGTCTTATTGTAGTAAAGTCCATTTGTGTGGAGGTTTGGTTATTTATGAAAGTCTCCAGGTTGGAGAGCTCTTTCTTGATGTTTTTCTGTTTGCTGTATGGGATGCTGATCAAGTGGTTCCTCTGTTTCTTTGATAGTGTATGCCATAATCTCTCACTGTGGTCTGTGCAGTATGTAGATAGCAATGGATTTTTCAACTTCAGTCCATTTGGTATGATGTCCATCCGTTTGCATTTGGAAAGGAAGATATCTGTCTGTATTTGTGCAAGTTTCTTCATGAGGTTGATAGATTTCCATTCCATACTGCTAAAAGCAGGATTAAACAAAGACTATGAATGGGCTATCCAACTACAGAAGCAGTTTCTCCTCCCTTGGTGTTCACACCTCAACTGCTAGCAGAGCACCTCACCCTCCCTGATTGAACCTCGTTATCTCCATACTAATTTATACTTGCCTCTGGAAATTTCTATTACTTGTATCTGATGAAGTGGGCATTCACCCACGAAAGCTTATGCTCCAATACTTCCGTTAGTCTTAAAGGTGCCATAGGATCCTCTGTTGCTTAATAAAAATAGATACTCTCAAACTCCAGCCAAGGATTAGTATGTTGTAAAGAAGATTGTGATAATCTCAGTGTTTTATGAATACAATTGAATAAGGAATTATTTTTGCAGTGTCGTGTAGAGTCTCAGACAAACATGAAAAGCTCATCATGATCCCATGAAGTGATCCACTTTATGCAATATTTAGGTCAGTCATTCAGGACTTATGTATTGACTATTTAAAGATGTTTTGTTTCAATGAAAACATTTTAGTTTCCAATCTTCACCAATATGAAGTGAGGAAACAAATTAAATGAACTTTCAGATTCTAAATACTTGATTTAAGTGTTTATTATATAAAGACATTTGGAAATCCTTCATTGTAACTGCATTGTCTATAGCTAATGCCCTGTATACAATGTATATACATGGCTGAAGATCATTGCAGATCATTATTTAAGTGCTGCATAACAGTGCTCCACAATCTAGGATTTTTTTTTTGTTTTTTAAGTATATAACCCTAACGGTTACAAAGAAAAGTCTCACAATGTGAACCAAATGTAAATTGATATGGTAATGTCTTCCTGAGTCTGCAGAAGGCCTGAAACAATAGCTATGGTAAGTCCGAACATACCTCACTAATGTCAATAAGATGTTAATTCTGAAGCCAAATGATGACATTAACTGTCAACATTTACTCTTTCACCAGTGTTCATTTTAACAGAAACAGCTTTCTATTATGTTTTTGTCTTTGTTTAAATTAGTAGCAGATTGGGAACAGGATGCAGTCATGTAACTAGTTCAAGGGGGGGGGAAAGAACCAAACCTTCATACACACAACCCCAATTTGTTTCCTCTGCCCTGGCCCAAAAGGGGGAGGGAAAGAGGAAATACATTGCTCTCCCCACTACCAACATCCATACTTGCTCCAAGATCTCCAAAACTTCCCGTGACTCACTCTCAACTGTCTGTATTCAGCGATTAACTTCCAGTTCCTCCTCCCCTTCCCCAACTTCTATAACTCATTTATTAATTGTCGATACAAAAATTCACAATTTAAAATCGGGGCAACATAAAATCATTGAATTTTTATTAGAATAAACAGCTAGTAGGAATAAGTCTCGTGCCACATAGGATGTGCAACCTTGTTGGTAGTCATGATTACTTTGCCAATTACTTTGATTAGACACAAATAAATTAAATGATTGTTTATAGAACTTCCCTGTTAGTTATTTCCTCTTCAAGTATTGTAACTCCCATTATTTTTAATAGACAATAATTTAGGCTGTTTTAAATCTTACCCTGTTATATAATCACTAGTATTTAAAAAGTATGCATTTTCAGATAAGGTGGCATTACATCCTACTTTTGATATCAGCGCCTGTTTCATGCCCTACCTTTCTTCACTATAGGAGGGATTTTAAAATTTATGTTGAAATCCCGGCCCCATTGAAGTAAACACCCATTGACTTCAATAGTGTCAAGATTTCATCTTTAATATCTCAAATATATATGAGGTAATTTGGGATCTTTGTGTGTGCTCTAATTTTAACTATTCTTTTGGGAAGAGACCCATCGACTAAGCTAAATTTTGGAGAGAATCTTTTTTTGTAAAACTTCCTTTTTCTTCCTTTAGAGCTGCTGGCACCCATATTTGGGCAGCACTTCTCTTTAACCTCAGTCCATAGCCCACTCATGCCTTCAACTTTAAAAATCTGAATTGGAAGCTGTGCACAATTTCTAACTTTGTTTGTGTGCAGCTGAAATTGGCTTCCCCTTTTTATAGAATACAAATGTAATCTTTACTCTGTGTGTTCTCAATGCCAGGATCTTTGTAATACAAGTTTTTAGGGGGGGAAAGTGGGTGGGGAAGGAAGGAGTGTGTAAGTATACATATATATACACACACACACACACTTTTAAAACTCTTTGCATAGGTCTGTTATCCCTGGAAGATACTTCAGGTGCATATTGTGCTGGGAACATTCCAGTGGTTGTGTACATTGCATACTCCTTTGGCCTTGGTCATGGCTACACACCCAGACTTAGTAATATCACAACATGAAGTTCACTTTAGCATTATTGCTTTAATGGATTTGCCTACTTTACAGGTGATAATAATTCCATTCAGTTTTTGGCAACAAGTCACATATTCTTCTCTACAGCACATGGGGGAGGGTTGTGTGTGTGTGAAAATCAGAACTGTAATGAAATGTAAATGAAATTCACTAGAATGAGTAGATGTGATTCAGTTAACATACTCTATTCTAAGATTAAGAAAATAAGCAGGGAAAATACAAATATTGAAGTTTTAGATTAAAGTCTGTGAAGAAGCTAATTATTCATAGGACAACACTATACTTTGGTTTTGGGTTGGGATTTTTTTGTATAGAACACAGATTAACAATAAAAGAGGATAGGGTGTACCAAAACGAGACACTTCGCTTCAGCTGTGTTTTGAGCAAAATGTGCAAACCAGTCCAACAACAGTTCAAAGAGTTTTTGTAGATCCAAATGAAAGCTTAATAAAAAAAAAAACCTCATCAAGCCAATAATCCTGTTTTCACAGCACTTATTTATCCATTGCAGCTGTAGTTTAAAAAAAAAAAAAAAAGTTTCTGTTGAACGTGAATCTACTCTAAATTATTTATTATTCCAAACTACGCTAGAGTATGAATGCATCTTTGGTTATTCTTGTGATTTGATGGGCCAGTGTTAAGAGCTGATATGTTTTTATTTTACATTGTACTGTAACTATAATCTCTATTTACATTATTTAAATATTATTGGACATGATTTTGTTAGGTTTTATTATTGTAGTTTAAATCCAATCCCAGGCCCTAGACGGCTCTCTCATCAGTTAAAAGTGCAGTCCTTATCCACTAAAATCAACTCCAACAAAACACCAGCTAAACCTCATACAGACAAGCGCTAATATGCACAAATAAAATTTCTCCTCAGATTCCAAAAAAACCTCCATTTCCTTAGTCTTTTCCAGTGCCTGCTCAGAACAATGGGCTTGTACCATGCCTAGAAGGAAAGCAGATTTGGGCTGTTTTGAACAAGGGGGAAGTGAATTCCAAATGTGAGGGGCTTTAGGAAAGCACTTGAGCACATTCCTGAGTTGGGAAAAAGGTCCCATAACTCATCACAGCAGCACATTGAAGAAAGATTGTAGATTCGTAGCGGTGTAATGTTGACACACACGCATTATTGGACTGCATCTCTGCAGTAAGAGGAGGTTGTAAGCTACCCTCCTCTGGTATCTGTTTTCACTCTATTAATCAAGCGACTGAGGCTTTGTCTACACTAGTCCTTTTGTCGGTAAAACTTTTGTTGGTCAGGGATGTGAAAAACACACACACACGACCGACAAAAGCATCGGTGTGGAGATGCTCTCCTGCTGACATAGCATAGAGTGGCTACACAGGAGACCTTACAGCAGAGCGGCTGCAGTGGTACAGCTGTGCCGCTGTAAGGTCTGTAGTTTAGACAAAGCTGTGGTATCTGATCCTGCCCCCACTATAGTCTAATTCATTTTAGTGGAAGCAGAATCAGGCCCTTAAACAGGTCACAATTCGACGGAGCTATTAACGTGCTTTGAGTAATGGTTAGTTGGGCCAGACACAAATAGAGCTACAATCACAGGAAAAAAAGACTACTTGCCTCGTATCAAAATTCAGCTTTCAGAACTAGGAGGTCCACTTTCATTAAAATAATCTGCCCTCCAACAGGAGAGTTTATTGGGGTTTTAAACCATTGGTGTGAGTCTTAGCTGTGATATAAATCCAACATTCACACCAGAGTAAAAGGTGTTATTCCAAGATGAGTGTCTATCACAGTTATAACATATCTCTGAGCTTCAAGGGTGAAATAAATGTACAATAATTGATATGTACTTGCAATAAGAAAATAACTGGTTGAAAAAAAGTATCAAAATTAGTGGCAAATTGGTCTGTTTTCTCCAGAGATAACTCAGTTTTACATAGCCAGTGAGAATGTTATTATTTGGAACTTTTAAATATAACATTAAATGCAGAAATATTAAAAACCATGCTTCTACCCAAAAGAAACCTAAAGGTGAAATTTTAAACTGTACATTTACAAGGAATTCAAATTCAACTGCTGCTTGTTGAACTTGATTATGTTTTCCATTTTGACTGGACTACTTCAGACTTTCACAGTATTTTTATTTTTGTGATGTTTTTCCCCATGTATGAAGTCCTTTTCAGCATTTGGATTTTATATCAAATTCTTTTGGTTGGTTTGAAAGATGAAAAATATGTTTGAGTATGTGTCACAGTTATTGTAAGGGCTAATTGCTTAGTAAAGGATAATGTGACATCAGCTCCAGTGAAGTAGTTTTCCAAGTGCATAAGTGTTTAGTGACTCACTAGTCTTGGTAAACTTTTAAAGGTCATTTTACAGTTAGTAGAACACATTTTGATTCCAGAAAATATTTAGTTCCTTTTTTAAAAAATATTGAAACATTTGAAATTGCATGTGAAGTAGCTTTGTAGAACAAGCCAATTTCAGGCAATCAGACTATTTTCTGCAAAAAATCTGATTTGATTGTATGAAATTGTAGCAAGGCTTTTATTTGACCACTATCTGGAAAAGGGCTTGCATTTTTGTATTGTTTCTTAAATGTTTTTGACATAAAATTTAATTGTCACTGAAATATACATATTAACACACACAATCCTGTTAAGAAAAGCACCACTGTGGTTGCTGCAAAAATTGCATTGGTTATATGTGTAATCATATTAGCACTTGAAGAACAACCTTTGGGGCACCTGAAAGTGAAAGGTGTCTATATCTTGTCTGCTTTTTGAGGACTAAAATGGCTTCAGACATTTTCTGCAGTATATATATTTTATTATAGTATTTTTACAGACAGGACTTTGGTAGGACTCAAGTGAGTTAATCCTCTTCTCTGAATGCATAAAATATAATTGTCATAAGACATCAGCCATCATATTTTTCTCTATTTATAAAAATTTTTAGATCTCTACAGTCTATAAATGCATCTAGTAGTTATAGTGCCATAATACATATTTATAGCCTTGTAACTACAGTCTATTAATACACCTTGTAGTTCCAGTGCCATTATATGTATTTATAGTCTTGTAATTCATTTTTCCAACTTTGATTTTGCATAATTTGATTTTTCTATTTAAATAAAAAGGAAAATGCCCCTTTTGCTTCTGCAGTTCTCCATACAGCTCCCCTTATCCCTTTGTTCTCCTTCAAACTTCCTCCCTTTCTCTCACGCTTCTTCCAAAGCTACACAGCTTTTAACATTCGTCTTTTCTTTAACAAACAAAAACTTGGAAGACATATCATGATCCCTATTTAAAATGCAATGGTTAAAGGTTAGAGACTTGAACAGAATAATATTGGAAGCCAGAGCAGCAATGCATAATATGTGGTAAATCTTTATTACATCCTTTGGTGTTCATTGTAATAATGATCACAGTGAATTGTTCTGATTTTACTGTAACTGTAATAAGTAACTCTGTTGCTATTTAACATTATTTGATGTCCACTTATTAGAAAGTGGTGTTGGTCCTGAAATAGGAAAGTATCCCAACTCAGGACAGGCACTTAAGCACATGCTTAAATGCCATTAGAATCAATGGGATTTAAGTACATGCTTAAAATAATAATGTAATCTTTGAACAGGGTTATGTTAATGCAAAATAGGAGCCTTTTAGTTCATGCTTGCAGTGGCCACAGTACTTAAACAACTTAATTTGTATATTACCAAATATCGTACATTTCACAGTATAGCCAATACAATTGTGCAATTACACAACATTACAACTTGTCAAAGCTGCAAGATCAAACAATATTACACAGGGATAAAATCATAGGACGAGAGTACCAATTTAAAAAACTCACATGGTACACTGACATCTTGAATACTGCATGTAGATGTGGTCGCCCCATCTCAAAAAGATCTATTGGAATTGGAAAAGGGCAACAAAAATTATTAGGGGTATCAAACAGCTTCCATATGAGGAGAGATTAGTAAGACTGGGACTTTTCAGCTTGGAAAAGAGATGACTGGGGGTGATATGATTGAGAGCTATAAAATCATGACTGGTGTGGAGAAAGTAAATAAGGAAGTGTTATTTACGCCTTCTCAAAGCACAAGAACTAGGGGGTCACCAAATGAAATTAATAGGCAGCAGGTTTAAAACAAACAAAAGGAAGTATTTCTTCACACAACACAGTCAACCAGTGGAACTCTTTGCCAGAGGATGTTGTGAAGGCCAGGATTATAACAGTGTTCAAAAAAGAACTAGATAAATTAATGGGGGATAGGTCCATCAATGGCTATTGGCTAGGATGGACAGGGATGGTGTCCCTAGCCTCTTTTTGCCAGAAGCTGGGAATGGGCGACACAGAATGGATCACTTGATGATTACCTGTTCTGTTCATTCCCTCTGGAGTACCTGGCATTGGCCACTGTCGGAAGACAGAATACTGGGCTAGATGGACCTTTGGTCTGACCCAGTATGGCCACTCTTATGTAAATTGGAGGAACCCGTCATCCTTCTTCTCTAGTGTGATTTTGGTGGTCTGTAGCAGGCCCCAATTGGTAACAACTCATCTTGTGTGTTATCTATTAGGACAATGATCCATAAGCATTCAGGAAAATTTTGTTTCAGAGTGGTCAGTGACTCAAACAGGTAATGCCATTTTTGACATAGAGTGCCAGTGCCTCTCCCTCTCCCTGGTTTCTGCGCTCTCTAATTCCTTTGTTACCACTTCCTTTTCTTTCCTTGAATCTGGGATGGTGATGCTTCCTGAATCTGGCTGTCCAAGCGCTCTTCAGCTTTGATCATGCTCTGCAGAGTCAGTATTTGTTCTTCCCCACCACAAATCTTGTCTTCCAGCACAGCCACCAACTTGCACTTCATACAGAGTGTCACAGTTAAAAGCTAACTGTACCTCTGTTCCCTTCCTGGTTTCTCTGAATATAACCCTTTATGTGTCAGGGCTCGGGCCTTTACCTATCCTGGGATGGAATTCCACTATTCTCCCACTCTTAGACTGTGTCCTGGACTATGGTACCCTATGTATAAATCATGCTTACCCAGTTCTCCCATTACAGAGTCTGTGACCAATAGTATATAGCATCTGTCATGATCAAATGACCTTATTAAAACCCAAGTATTGTTTATTTTAACATTAGGGAAAAAGCATTTAGAGAAAGGGATTTTGAAACCATCTACAGATGTCTGTCTTACCTTAAAGGCTTTCCATCCCTTTAAGGTAACCTAGCAGGTCCAGTTTCTTCAGACACCACAGCAGGTGCCTATTTCTCATCCTGGTTTCCCCAAACAACTCCCCCCCCTCCCTCCCTCTCTCTCTCTCTCTAGTCCCCTTTTTTTAAACTGCTGGTCCTTTTGATCTTTTATGCTCCCCAGTTTTTTCCTGGCATTGTCTCTTAACAATCCTCAACTGTTTGCTGAGAAGTGGTTTAACTTGAGCCATTCTCTCATTTCCTGCTTGTTTTCATTACAGACCTCTATTAAGCTAAACCACTATATTCATACAGTAAACATCCCAATAATAGATTGATGTGCAATATTTGTGAATTATTACACAGTATCTCCAATTTCTTCACATGGAGGAAGTCCCTTTTGGCTTCATGCGGGAAAGCAAGTACGGCATAGTCCTTGCAGGTCACTGTCTCCTCCTTGCCATTGCATTATTGAACTTAGACCTGTACCTAGAGCACCTCTTGCATTCCCTTCAAAACTGCCATTTGCCCTTCCTGTATGCCTGTTTAGCAACTGACTTCTGTACTAAGCCTCACTGCTTGAATCCACCCCCTCAAAAAGAGGGAGGGATTAACCACACAAAGACTTCAAACGCAGGGGGGTAGGGGCTGATTCATAGATTAGATTATAGGACTGGAAGGGACCTCGAGAGGTCATCGAGTCCAGTCCCCTGCCCGCATGGCAGGCACAGATCACAGACGCAAGGTTCCAGCCACATGGTCCTCGCAGAGATACAAATCAATCCTGTCTCACCTGTCCTATTCAGGTCCCAGAAGCCAAACCACAATGACCCTCATGGAGACCAAACCACAGACCAATCACATCACTCACCAAGTTCCCATTTGTTCTGTTTCATTGATTTGTCGTGTTTCAGTTTTGCAGTATTAATTTATAATGAAAATGCAAGCAGCTTAATATAATATTAATTTGTAGGATGGAGGCCTGCTTCTGAATAATCCCACTGCTTTGGCTGTCCATGAGAGCAAATGCCTTTGGCCAAATGTCCCACTGCAGTGCGTAATATCGTTGGGCACTGGTAGATACGAAAGCGAGAGGAAGAACAGCATCACATACACAAGTCTGAAAACCAAACTTACAAATGTTATCAGCAGCGCAACTGACACAGAAGGTTAGTATCTAATGATTTGTCGTCTTGTCTCTAATTGTTTTTAACTATTTATGGTTCTCAGGATGTCACTTGTTATCATTAGAAATACAGTACATCAGAAAACATATAATACCATGAAAATATATGCAATAAAGAAAATGTAAATGTGTCTTGTGCACTTTTAGTCCAGGGAAAATTTCATAACTTTTTTCAAATTGGGATTACATTGTTAATCTCTTTGCCTGCCATATGCAGTTGGATTTCAGCTTTAGTGTAGATGACCAGTCAGTTTAGACCAAAGCAGGAAAATGGAGATTTAAAGAATAATTTTTTTCAGTAATTTGTTTTCACCATACGTCATAAATATTTCCATTTTCTTGCTATATTTTAAATTTATCATTTTCCCTCTCTTTATTACCTCTGATATTGGCTTTTTATTTTTAGTTATTATTATGGATGTACTGGGTAATTATAGAGCTTGTGAAATATGCATTTAAATTCTCTCTCTGAGTCTGCACCTTGAGTATGCTATTACTAAGCTGTCTTTAATTGATGAATACATCACATCTCAACAATGTAACCATAATGCTGATGAGGCATTAGGAATACAAAACTACATCAAGAAAGGTTACAAACCCTAGAAATCAGAATAAGAATTTGGCTGAGAATTATAGTAATCAAACAGTGTGTGTTTGTTTGTTTTAATTTGGCCTTCAGAAGAAGAGCAATCCTGGAAATCATTTCAGGGATAAAGGAAATAGGGGACACTTTCTGTGTATATAGTTTCAACTGTTCGCAGAGAAATATTAAAGCAGTTGATCCAGAACATTCATTTGTCTTCTGAAACTTGTGACACTTTTAAAAACGCCCTCTTCGCTCTAAGGACCAAGTTCTGTCTGTCAATGAGTGTGTCTTTGATGTCAATGGGAGCCATTCACACACATCTGAGAGCAAAATCTCACCCAGGCATGGGAGCACAATAGAATTACATAATTAGATGGTTGTACCTTTCTCCATTTTATAAGATGCAGAAATGTGGATTCTGAAAGAATGTTTTGTCCGTATCAACACTTACTGGAAACCCAGACTCAGAGTGAACTGATACACAGTGATTTAAAAAGTACCCACACGTCTTTATAGTTCTCCTGCTGCTTAGTTCCATGTATGAGCAGAGCAACAATGTGAGACTACTCAGTAAGGCAAGCCGGATTTGGTCTCTTATTAATTTTACTTTGCCTCTCATCAGTGTAAAATGGTGAAGTGGAGAGGTAGCTGAGTTGTTCACCTAGTGTAGAAGTAGGAAAGGAAGAGAAGCTTATCTAAGCAATTTGGTGATATGAGAGCTACTATGTCTAAGAAACAGTGGAGAGGGAGGAGAGATTGAAGGAGGTGATTGGTGGGGGTGAAGCTGCTGTGAAGTTAATTAGTCTGCAAAAGCAAGCCGAATTTGTAGGACTGCTTTTCCCTTGATTTGTCAGAAACTTAATTAGGATTTAACATTTTACTATCTTTGTTTTAAACCAGAAGTCCATACTATGCTGGATGGCCTGTTACCTCCAGATACCTATTTTAGATTTAATCCTCTGATGAATGAAGACATACCTCTAGATGAAAATCGGAAGGAAAAACTCAATCAGTTGCGGACAGATGGAATACGGTATTTAGAACGAAATGAAGAAAAAATTAAAAAAGCTGCCAAAATCCTAACACAAGAAAAAACAGTTTTGCAGAAATTGAATGAGTGGATAAGGTTAAAAGCCTATATGTGTGAAGGACTTCCATTTTTTTCCAAACTGTGAATATATAATTAACGAAAACTCATATATACCGTTCCAGAGAATCCAGCCAATTCTATAAGGGATCTGTGCATACATCGTTACTGTATAATTCTGGATAGCTGTCAAAGTCCAGGGAATGCTGGAGAAAGCACTTCTCAGTCAAGCACTGGTATAGTGCTGCCTGCTTTGTACACACATCCTTGGAATAAGGTTTCGTGGTGTTCCTTTTTTGAGATTTAGAAACATTACTGTTGTACTGGTTAATTTTAGTGAAATACTGGTGGTTTTTTTGGCTGTTCATGCAGGCCTATTTTAGATTCATTACACGTAGCTCACTTTGTGCCACCTAAGATTAACAATTATGAAAAACAAATGTGCTATACATTTTTGTAAATATATACCATAATCATGTTGACAGTAACACATTGTTTATTTACCTATTACTGAATTTAAAATAAAAACAAAAATCAAACTGATTTCTAGAAGTATATTGTAGTCTCTGCAATATATACTACAAGCTGTTTTACTGCCAGTGAAGGTAATATCCTTTCAGTTTATGAAAACCTAAAGCTGGGCCCACGTAAATGCACTTTTCCATTTCAAAGATAATGTTAAAATAATTTGTTTTTAATATGCATTTTTTGTGTGTAACAGTTAACTTTGTCCAGTAAGATGTTTGCTGATTATAAAAAGGTATAAAATACTCAAAATCAACCAGTATTTTTTCTGTAATTTTAAGATGTGCTGTGCATTAACTTTTATAGGTTCAGCTCCAGAATAAATTATTCGTTGTTTGAAAATAACTCTCAAACCTCATCCCAGCAAATATTCTTGTCACATAATAAAGGAAATAAACTCTTGAAATAATCCACTTCTCATGCTGCAGTAGTGACTTTCTTAACACATTGAAATCTCAGAATCGGATAGCACCAAACTTTAGAAATCAGTGTATATACTTTTCCTGTAAAGATGATGCATGGAGTAAATAAGTTCAAATAAAATGTATTTTCTTTTATGCCTTGAAATCCATGTGTGCATTCCCCCAGTATTCGGTTGACACTAGTGTTGTGTGTTTATATGTAGCTTAAAAGGTTGCTTTTGGAAAAAATATTTTGTTTTAATTTTATTATACCCATCTTTGTGGCCCATTCCACTAGCCTTATTTATATGATTTCTGTGAGAATATGTTAAAGAAAATGACAAGTATAATTGGACCCCTAGAAACGGTGTAGCTGTGTGAAGATTTGGGGAATCTGTCTATGTACAATTTATGAATTCCAGTTTGAGATTATAAACTGTGTGTGTCGTTATCAAACTACAAACTTCATTTTGGAAGTGGAGCTAGCATGCCTTCTCTGTTGTCTTTTTTTCCTCCATGTTATACTGAAATTCCAAGGGGTAGTGTCACAGGGCTAACGATGGAGGATCATTAAACTTTGATGGTCCTCTAGTCTCATAGACGCACCCTGGCACAGAGAGTTAGTTTCTGTCCAAAAGAACCAGTCTGCCCAGACAGAGCAGGGGGTCACCTGACAAAGGGTACTGGCAGTTATTATATTTAAAAAAAAAAAAAAAGTCTTTTGCAGGGCATTTTAGAGAGGGAGAAGAGACCAGAAGCAAAAGGCCGGCTGCCAGAGTAAGAGGAGACTCCATATTCCAGGGGAGAAGCCATGTGCAAGATGAAAGTAGGAGAGGAAGGATCCATTCCTAGGCTCCTTAAGAGACGGGCCTAAGCCCAAAGAACACTTAAAGTGAAGAAACAGAGGCAGGGAATAGCAGATAGGTGTTTTAGTATTTTGTTTAAATCTGTATATTTTTATGCTATATAAAGTAACAGTAATTGTGTTAAAACTTTGCAAAGCCCTGTGTGTTGTGTGCTTCAACTATTGTGTTTCTGGAGTGGTAAGTAGTAAACCAGAATGCCCACAAGGTTGAAGCTCTGGGAAAGGGTGTGCTTAAGCTACTGGGGAGTTTGAGGGAGGCAGCAGTAGTCTTAGGACAAAGGCAGTGGGGCCTCAGCTCTCAGAAGGGGGTGCTTGACAGAGAATCTGTACCCCTCAGAGTGTGCCCAAAAACCCAGAGGCAGTGCTTGCCCACAGTTTAGTCTCAGGAAGCCTAAAACCCATGAGTCAGGCGCAATGGGAGCCAAACACAGCAGTGTTGTGAGTGTCCAGCCCAGAGAAATTTACCAGGGCTGTGACAGGCTGCAATGGCACTTTTTTCTTTTTTAAACCCACCATGTGAATATGGTGTTACTGGAAATCTAGGAACTTCTAGGTGCCTAAATACCTTTTAAAAATCTAGCCTTCAGTCTTGCATCTTTTTGTTCACTTGAGTAGCCCTAATGACTCTAGTAGGACAATTTGTGTCAGTAAAAGTTGCAGGATCCGTCCCTGGGTCAGGCTTGTCTGATGGGTGCTTTAAACATGGATAAAATATTGAACTTCAAAGTGTTAGTATGTCAAGAAGCAAAACCGCATTGGAGGCCTTTCAAAAGCCCGTCTTCCATTTTGCCTTTTAGGAGTGGATAGCGGAGTAACCAAAGTCTAGATCTTCTGTTACATAATTCAGTTACCCAGAATGACTCACTTCCTTTGATTGCCTACTGCTGTGTATGTCTTTTTAAATCATAGGTAGCTGCATTAGCCTGTCTCTAATAACCCTTTTGAGGGAGTGGCTCTAAGAGGGATTCAGAGCAGGAAGAGGAAGCTACTACTGAGATCGTGCATTCCTCTCAGCAGGGTGCCACATATCTCATGGTGTGATTAGGGGAAAACAAAATCTAGGCTTTCAAATTTCACATGAGAGACTCTTGTCACCTCTCTGCCCCACCTGTTCTTCCTTCCTCAACCTTTATAAGACCCTCCACGATTTCCAGGTTTCTTTTTGTCTTTGAAGCTAGTAAGTTCTGTTAAAGACCACGTGTAACCCTGGGCTAAAGTGTTTTAATGATCGCCATGATACGAATAAATTTCAGATTCCTGAAGGCCAAAGAAGCCTTTGTAATTTGTGGCACCAGAGGATGGGAGTGAGGTTGGGTTTTTCCTTGATCTGGGGAAAGATTAGAAAAATAAAATGCCACAGTAATTGGGTGAAAGAATGAAGTATATTGGTCATTTGTCATTTTTTATTATGAACACTCCTCATGCACCAGAAAGGGTTCCCAGAACAAAGACTAACGTTAACTACTTAAAAAGAACATTTCTATAGTCTTTGCTACAGCCTGGTTTGCCCTTTAAGGCAAGCTGGGCTCAGCCTTGCTGTGACCAGACAGCTATCCCCCAGCTGAGGCTGATGGACTTAATTATATGACTGACCCTAGCTTGAAGAGATCAGAGAGGGGGGTTACTTAAACAGAGCTGTGAACACAGGCAAAGGAAGTGATCAAGAGAGAGGAACAAGGGGTGTTTCTTCTCTGGAAAGAGTCTGGGGAATTCATGCTGGAAGAGACCCTCAGGAAGCATGTTAGGTTCTTGCGAAGGAGGCGGTGAGAGATTGCCTACAGGTAGTAGGGAAAGCTCTGAAGAAAACTGCCATAATCTCTGGGGAAGGACTGGGAAGACTCAGACAGCAACAGGCCATTGTGGGGCCAAGGAAGTGGTCATTAGGGGTCACTAGAGGCTAATTCCCCTGCAATGCCATGACCGGACACCAAGGAGTGCTACAGAGGTAAGTGCAACCTATAGGGCCTTGGTGGGGCAAAGAATTGTACAGTTCCTATCCTCTCTTCAGGATCTTCACCCTCAAGTATCCTTAAAGCCAAAGGAATGGCAAGAATCTGTTTAGTTCACTGGCAGTCTTTCCTGTGATCTGTGGAGTAAGTAAGGGGAGGTTAAAAAAAAAAAAAACCTATACACCACTGAAGGAGGCACAGGAGGTGTTTGATGAAAAGACAAGCCATTCTGTCAATGTACTTTGGCAAAATGGACATTTTAGGATAAAGTATGGCACAGTGCCTACCTCACTTTTCTCCCCTCCCTGTGGGTTAGATGGCTCTCAACCTTTATTTGTAACACTTGCAAATTCACTTTGCTCCCAAAGGAGTTCTGCTTTTGCTTCAATTGGAGCTGGAACTGGATTTTATTCTATTAAATCTTTTCTGCTGCTAGCCTGTATCTGGTCTTTTTTTGTAACAATTTTTCTTCTATTCTTTATAGTGTAACAACATTATTTACTGTAGCTCTATTTCTCTCGTTAGGTGTACTTATAAATTATACATAAAAGTGAGCTGAGCTGCAGAGTAGAATTAATTCTGACTCTTTCACACCATTATACACACACATTCCTAAGACAAATGTACAAAATCCTTTCATAGTAAACACCTTGATCCTCAGGACAAAATGCACTGTACAAGCATGAATTAGGAGCATGATTTCCCCTTTGGGCCAAGTGAAAATATACAGGGGTCATACATTTGTGATTGCCTATTTAGTTACTTCAAGAAAAACGGTAACAGTTTATTGGAATCTCATCTGCTCTGGACATGTTCCCACAACCTTACACATAAATTAAGATTGTATATTCATGTGGAGCTCTGGTGCACTTTGGTATGCTCACAGAGGTGCTAAAAAAAAGTGGGCTAGATGGCTCTCTACCTTTCCAGACTACTGTACCCCTTTCAGGAGTTTGATTTGTCTTGCGTACCCCCAAGTTTCACCTCTTCACTTGCTTACAAAATCAGACATAAATATACAAGTGTCCCAGCACACTATTACTGAAAAATTGCTTACTTTCTTATTTTTACCATATAATTATAAAATAAATCAATTAGAATATAAATATTTGTACTTGCGTTTCAGTATGTCGTCTATAGAGCAGTATACACAAGTCATTGTATGAAATTTTAGTTTATACTGACTATGCTAGTGCTTTTTATGTAGCCTGTTGTAAAACTAGGCAAATATCTAGATGAGTTGATGTACCCCCAGGAAGACCTCTGCGTACCCCAGGGGTACACATACCCCTGGTTGAGAACCACTGGGTTAGATAGAATTGCAGGAAAATTATAATGACTTGGAGGATGGCCTAGAGAATGTCTTAATTAACTGCATAGGTTGCACTGAGCTGTGAGGGATCACAAATACTTTGAACAATGGGATTTAAATGCCTTATGATTTTGTTAAATTGAAGAAATTGACTAAAACCAATAAAATGAGACTCTAACAAGAACAAATGTAATTTTGATCATGGGGGAAGAATAATGCAAAAGCACAAGCTGGAGGCACACAGCTTGGTGCAGCACCACAGCGAAAGCTCTGGGAGATATCACGGTTAACAAATTGAAAAAAAATCAACAAAATGACACTGCTGAGGGAAAAAATAAACTTCTAGTATCATATCATAGGGTTGTATGAATAGGAATATGTAGATGGAAGAACAAGATTTTAATCTTGCTATGCTTAGCATGTAAGCCCTCAAACAGCATATTGTAATAGGTTTTGTTACCACATTTCTTTAAAAAACGACAAACTGGAGAGAATAACAAAGGGTGGGAAAACAAGAAAGACTGAATCAGAAAAGGCAGAGAGGTACTGAAATTTTCAAGCTAGAGAAAAAATGGCAATGCCCAATTTTAGACAGTGGACAAAAATAGATGTCAAATTTAAAGGTGAATTAAAATGCTTTAAAAGAAAGAGTGATATCCTTACCATTGATTTCACTGCAGCCAGGATTTCACCTTGTGTGTAGTACAAACTATGGGACTACTTCTGGAGTAAGGTACTAATCAGAATTAGGGTTGTCAATTAATCACAGTTATCTCACGCGATTAACTCAAAAAAATTAATCACGATTAATTGCAGTTTTAATTGCACTGTTAAACAATAGAATACCAATTGAAATGTATTAAATATTTTGGATGTTTTCTACATTTCCACATATATTCTATTCTGCGTTATAATTGAAATCAAAAAGTATACAAAAACAACAATATAAAACTTCAGAGCCTACAAGTCCACTCAGTCCTCCTTGTTCAGCCAGTCACTAAAGACAAACAAGTTTGTTTACATTTACAGGAAATAATGCTGCCCTCTTTCTAGAATCACAGAAAATTAGGGTTGGAAGAGACCTCAGGAGGTCATCTAGTCCAATCCCCTGCTCAAAGCAGGGCCAACCCCAACTAAATCATCCCAGCTGGGGCTTTGTCAAGCCTGGCCTTAAAAACCTCTAAGGATGGAGATTCCACCACCTCCTTAGGTAACCCATTTCAGTTCTTCACCACCCTCTTAGGGAAATAGTGTTTCCTAATATCCAACCTAGACCTCCCCACTGCAACTTAAGACCATTGCTCCTTGTTCTGTCATCTGCCACCACTGAGAACAGCAGAGCTTCATCCTCCTTGGAATCCCCCTTCATGTAGTTGAAAGCTGCTATCAAATCCCCCCTCACTCTTCTCTTCTGCAGACTAAATAAGCCCGGTTCCCTCAGCCTCTCCTCATAAGTCATGTGCTCCAGCCCACTAATCATTTTTGTTGCCCTCCACTGGACTCTCTCCAATTTGTCCTCATCCTTTTTGTAGTGGGGGGCCGAAAACTGGATACAATACTCCAGACGTGGCCTCACCAGTACAATATAGAGAGGAATAATCACTTCCCTCGATCTGCTGGCAATGCTCCTACTTTTGTAGCTGTCATTGCAAGGTATTTACATGCCAGATATGCTAAAAATTTGTTTGCCCCTTTGTGCTTTGGCCACCATTCCAGAGGACATGCTTCCATGCTGATGACGCTTGTTAAAAAAAATAATGTATTCAATTTGTGACTGAACTCCTTGGGGGAGAATTGTATGTCCCTTGCTCTGTTTTACCTACATTCTGCCATATATTTCATGTTATAGCAGTCTCAGTTGACCCACCAAATGTGGTTCATTTTAAGAACACTTTCACTGCAGATCTGACAAAATGCAAAGAAGGTACCAATGTGAGATTTCTAAAGATAGCTACAGATAGGGTGACCAGACGTCCTGATAAAATCGGGACTGGCAGCACTTGGCTTTTTTTTTTGCTCCGCCGGTGGACTTCCCCCTCCCCCGGTGTCCCGATATTTTGTTCCTCTCATCTGGTCACCCTAGCTACAGTACTCGACCCAAGGTTTAAGAATATCAAGTGCCTTCCAAAATCTGATTGGGACGGGGTGTGCAGCATGCTTTCAGAAGCCTTAAAAGAGCAACACTCCAGTGCAAAAACTACAGAACCCGAACCACCAAAAAAGAAAATCAACCTTCTGCTGGTGGCATCTGACTCAGATAATGAAAATGAACATGTGTCAGTCCACACTACTTTGGATTGTTATTGAGTAGAAGCCATCATCAGCATGGAAGCACGTACTCTGGAATGGTAGTTGAAGCATGAAGGGACATATGAATCTTTAGCACATCTGGTACGTAAATATATTGCGATGCCAGCTACAACAGTACCATGAGAACGCCTGTTCTCACTTTCAGGTGACATTGTAAACAAAAAACGGGCAGCATTATCTCCTGCAAATGTAAACATACTTGATTGGCTGAACGAGAAGTAGGACTGAGTGGACTTGCAGTCTCTAAAATTTTATAGTGTTTTATTTTTGAATGCAGTTTATTTTGTACATAATTCTTCATTTGTAAGTTCAACTTTCATGATAAAGAGATTGCACTATAGTACTTGTATTAGGTGAATTGCAAAATACTATTTCTTTTGGGTTTTTTACAGTGCAAATACTTGTAATTAAAAATAAATATTAAGTGAGCACTGTACACTTTGTATTCTGTGTTGTAATTGAAATCAATATATTTGAGAATGTAGAAAACATCCAAAAATATTTAAATAAATGGTATTATATTATTAACAGTGTGATTAATCGCAATTAATTTTTTTAATCATTTGACAGCCCTAATCAGACTGAATAAAGGTAGCCAAATCTGTCCCTAAAATAATATAATTTACACTGTACAATGAATGTGTAAACTTAACATTTACAAATACATTTGAAAAGTAGAGTGAAAGGAATTTTACCTGCTAGAAGTGTGTTCAGAATTGGGTGTGTCTTGTGCAAAAATAATCAATAATGGCACGGGGGGGGGGGGGGAAGGGTAACGGGTGAAGTTCCCTGCTTAAATTTAGATGAAGATGGTATCAGGTCTTTTGCAGAAGTGACACAGAACTCTTATCTCATCATGAGAGGCAATAGGAAGGAAAAGCTCAAACAAAGGAAGAAACAGGTATAGATATCTTGTTTATCATTCTTAAGCCTACCCATTTAACCACTAAGCTCCTTGGATCTCAAAGTCTTTTAAAATCAATCAATATAAATATAACCGGATTTCCTTTATGCTACCCCAGAGACATAGGAAGTCCACAGGTCATCTGTAACTCTTCAATAACATGAGTGGAAGGGAATGCGGGGGCAGTTTCACCTGCCAGGGGAGGGAAATAAAGTTTGTCATTTGTTTTTGTTTTTTAAGGTTCTATGTTTGGAGCCTCTTTTATTGTCCTAAGAACATAAGCAAATCAGGCAGGATCCCTATTCAAATCCTTTCTTCTCCTCTAGCAAGGAGAGGAGAATTGAACCTGACTCTCCTACATGCTAAGTGAGTGCTCTAACCACTAGACTAAGAGTTATAAGGTGAGCATCATTTCCTCCAGCTGGATGTTGAATGGGACCTGATCCACTAGATGTGCATAGAGGCTGCCTACCAGATCAGGCCCCACACGAAGTAGAGTGGCCCAAGTAGCTAGCCAAGTTTAGGGCCCTGCAAGGTTGTTTCCAGTAAGATGAGAACCTCAGTTATATGAGTCAGGTGTTCTTGATGTAATATTGTTTCTTTACCAAAAAAGAAGTCCTGTTTTCCCGAACACAGTAGAAATAAGCAACAGCAGGCAGTTTCCTTGCTCAGAAACCCTCAATTGTGACTTTTGTGATCTCTGTGCCTAAGAAACTCTGTTGCTATGTTTCCTCTGGAGATCATGCTCACAACTCCTCCAGCCTCCTTCTGCTCTACTACACACAGGCTATAACCCAATCTCCTAGTCCATGCCTTTGCAACCAGGTTTCTGGCATGCCACACAGCCTAGTCCTTGGGTGATAGCCTCAATTATTTGCAGCTGTCTTTACTATATAAAGGGGCTTGATCGTTCTTCCTGCTGAACTTGAAGGAGAGTGATTGACACATCCACTGGCTTTAATATGATTTCTGATTATCTTGGGATCCAACACTCTGCTGATAGCAGCCATTGGCATCTTTCAGCACAACAACATATCAAACCATGAGTTTAAATGTTCTTGTAATCACTGGGAGCAAAGTATATTTAAAAATATTCTTTGGTATATACAGTTTGTCTTTTGAATTGTAATTTAATTTAATACAGTTTCTTATAAGAATACTTTATAATTATAGCTTAATTTCAGTTCAAGCATTCTAAAAAGGAAACCAAATACAGTATCATATAACTGTAGTAGCCTAAGAAACATCATAATTGAAATGGAATTTGAGGAGGAAAGACCATACCATTGTTTGTTTTGATTTTTCTCAAATAACACCATTGAGGATAGCTAGAGATACAGCAGCTGGCAAGCCAATAAAGTAACATGCTGATCTTAGTAAATCTACAATTTAGGTTTTAAGATTCACTAAGTTGTGAGGGGGGGGAGAAAGGCTTGGATCATGCCTGTATCTATTAACATAAAGCTAAAATACCCTTATTTAGATAACTCCTTCAGCATCTCCAGATTTTCTCAGAGTTTTGCTAGTAAAGTACTAAGTGTGACATTGTCTGATTAAAATATAATTATGCAAGCCATTATTTCTAACACCGTTCTATACTTGCAACGAATCTTATATAAAGGGTAACTCATGGTCAGGAGGGTTAAACAGTTTGCAGGTTAAATGACCCAAAGCTGACCTTTAAAGACATATTAGAAATGGTAATTGGGGCCATGCTATGGCTAGGTAAACTAGAACTTTGAAATGCAAACCTATATTGTTAGATGTTAGAAGTGATACTAATTGTGTGTATCTTTAATGCTAGCATAAAATCATAGAACTGGAAGGGACCTTGAGAGGTCATCTAGTCCAGTCCCCCCCACTCAAGGCAGAACTAAGTATTATCTAGACCATTCCTGACAGGTGTTTATCCAACTTGCTCTTAAAAATCCCCAATGATGCAGAGTCCACAACTTCCCTAGGCAATTTATTCCAGTGCTTAACCACTCTGACAGTTAGGAATTTTTTCCTAATGTCCAAACTAAACTGTCCTTGCTGCAATTTAAGTCCATTGCTTCTTGTCCTATCCTCAGAGGTTAAGAAGAACAATTTTTCTCCCTTCTCCTTGTAACAACCTTTTATGTACTTGAAAACTATTATCATGACCCCTCTCAGTCTTCTCTTCTCCAGACTAAACAAACCCATTTTTTTTCAATCTTCCCTCATAGGTCATGTTTTCTAGAGCTTCAATCATTTTTGTTGCTCTTCTCTGGACTTTCTCCAATTTGTCCACATCTTTCCTGAAATGTGGTGCCCAGAACTGGACACAATATTCCAGTTGAGGCCTAATCAGCGCGGAGTAGAGTGGAATAATTACTTCTCGTGTCTTGCTTACAATACTCCTGCTAATACATCCCAGAATGATGTTCATTTTGTTTGCAACAGCATTACACTGTTGACTCATAGTTAGCTTGTGATCCACTATGACCCCCAGATCTCTTTCCGCAGTACTCCTTCCTAGGCAGTCATTTCCCATTTTGTATGTGTGCAACTGATTCTTCCTTCCTAAGTGGAGTACTTTGCATTTGTCCTTATTGAATTTCATTCTATTTACTTCAGACTGTTTGTCCAGATCATTTTGAATTTTAATCCTATCCTCCAAAGCACTTGCAACACCTCCCAGCTTGGTATCATCCGCAAATTTTATAAGTGTACTCTCTATGCCTATATCTAAATCATTGTTGAAGATCTTGAACAGAACCAGACCAAGAACCAATCCCTGCAGGACCCCACTTGTTATGCCCTTCCAGCATGACTGTGAACCACTGATAACTACTTTTTGGGAACGATTTTCCAACCAGTTATGCACCCACCTTATAGTAGCTGCATCTAGGTTGTAGTTCCCTAGTTTGTTTATGAGAAGGTCATGCAAGACAGTATCAAAAGCCTTAATCAAGTCAAGATATACCATATTTACTGCTTCCCCCCGTCTACAAGGCTTGTTACCCTGTCAAAGAATGGTATCAGGTTGGTTTGACACAATTTGTTCTTGACAAATCCATGAGGACTGTTGTTTATCACCTCATTATCTTCTAGGTGTTTGTAAATTGATTGCTTAATTATTTGCTCTATTATCTTTCCGGGTACATAAATTAAGCTGACTGGTCTGTAAGTCCCTGGGTTGTCCTTATTTCCCTTTTTATAGATGGGCACTATATTTGCCCTTTTCCAGTCTTCTGGAATTTCTCCGTCTTCCATGACTTTTCAAAGATAATTGCTAATGGCTCCGATATCTCCTCAGTCAGCTCCTTGAGTATTCTAGGATGCATTTCATCAGTTCTTGGTGATTTTGAAGATATCTAACTTGTCTAAGTAATTTTTGACTTGTTCTTTCCCTATTTTAGATTCTGATCTAGCCTCATTTTCACTGGCATTCACTATGTTAGACATCCAATTGCCACCAACCTTCTTGGTGAAAACCGAAACAAAGAAGTCATTAAGTAACTCTGCATTTCCACATTTTCTGTTATTGTCTTTCCCCCCTTATTGAGTACTCTGTCCTTGGTCTTCCTCTTGCTTCTAATGTATCTGTAGAATGTTTTCTTATTTCCTTTTATGTCCCTAGCTAGTTTGATCTTGTTTTGTGCCTTGGCTTTTCTAATTTTGTCCCTACATACTTGTGTTTATTTGTTTATATTCATCCTCTGTAATTTGACCGAGTTTCCACTTTTGTAGGACTGACTTTTTTGAGTTTTAGATCATTGAAGATCACCTGGTTAAGCCAGGGTGGTCTCTTGCCATACTTCCTATCTTTCCTACACAGTGGTATAGTTTGCTCTTGTGCCCTTCATAATGTCTCTTTGAAAAACTGCCAACTGTCTTCCATTGTTTTTCCCCTTAGACTTGCTTCCCATGGGATTTTACCTACTAACTCCCTGAGTTTGCTAAAGCCTGCCTTCTTGAAATCCATTGTCTTTATAGTATGACTTTATAGAATGTAAACAGACAGTTCCTTTCTGTCACTATAACTATTAATTCAGAGATCAAAAGGGAATATTAACGTTTAGATGAATCTTGGGTAAAATAATGTCATTGTCTATATGCCTCTTTGAAGATTGTAATAGACTGCCTAATGCATAAATTACTCTATGTTAATTTGTGTAACTAATTACTGGTGGTGTTTAGAAAGCACCAAAAGCCTATTGTTTAACCAGGACTGTGTGATCAAGTGGATGCCAGAACACTGTATAAAAAGACGCTTGGGTCCTGATCCTGTTCATTTCAGATCTGCTCGAGGTTTCATGCAGGGGAAGCCTAAGCCACAAGGACTGAAATCCCAGTTCCAGCTGGATCACCCTGAAATATAAACATTGAACTATAACTTATGGACTATTTCTGAAAAAACTCTTTGCAACTACAAAGCTTACCATCTCTGCTATGAATCTGAATATTAAGAATTGAACTTATGTCTGTATGTATATTGATCTTTTAACCATACACTATCTCTCTTTTGGTTTTTAATAAATTTTAGTTTAATTAATAAGAATTTTGCTGTAGTGTGTATTTGGGTAAGATCTGGAATATTCAATAACCTGGGAGGTAATGTGTCCGATCCTTTGGGATTGGTAGAACCGTTTATTTTATATGCTGAAATAAGATTTTCAGAAATCATCATATTTGGCTTAGGTACCTAGATGGAGTCCTGAGGCTGGATCACTTTAAGGCAGTGGTTCTCAAACTTTTGTATTGGTGACCCCTTTCACATAGCAAGCCTCTGAGTGCGACCCCCCCTCCCCCCGCTTATTAATTAAATAATTATTTATATTTAACACCATTATAAATGCTGGCTGCAAAGCAGGGTTTGGGTTGGAGGCGGAGAGCTCGTGACCCTCCATGTAATAACCTTAGGACCCCCTGAGGGGTCCCGACCCCCCCAATTTGAGAACCCCTGCTTTAAGGGAACTGTGTTGTTTGGACTTCTGAGTAACCAGTAAGATAATAAAGAAGCTGTTTTATGCCAGCTTGGTAAATCTAAGTATTGGAATATCCACCAGCTTTTGGGGGATTTTCTGCCCCATTCTTTGCAGTTCACCATAATTGAGTGACCATAGCTGGCCCCCACTGGGACCCCGGTCACACTAAGGTAATTGCTTTATAACCTGATAAGAATATATCTCAAGTATATGGTCTTTTTTTTTTTTCCAGCAAAACTGATGGATTGGTTCCTGTTCAGTGGATTAATGTGGCTGCTCAGCTGGAACCAGGAACTCGGTCTTGTCAGTTCAGAGCTGTTTTGTAGACTGTGTCTGGCTTCTTTTTCAGCTATGTCAGGCACTGGGAAATAGGGAGGTAGAAGAGAGAAAGACAGATAAGACAAACAATCATACAGTCCAATAAACAAGGAGTCAGTAGTCACAAGTGTTGCAGAAAAAAAAAGTTTAGGAAGGTTTGAGAGTTTGAAAGTTATATTAGAACTAATTTTTATCCTTCTACCTGGAAAATCATGTAGCTCTGTTACCATGAGGTAAGTTTAGGAATAAGAGGGAAATTAAACTTGAAACCTCTGAAAATGACTTAACATAATTTTGCTATGGATAGCCTTGTCACAACTTTAAAATCTGAGAACTTAGCTGGAAGCAAGTGCTGTTGTGGCCCATTGATGCTGAAGGGGGGTGAATGTTATAGAGTTTTCCATTATAGCTGTACAAGTTAGCTAGATATTAGACTTAAACCTGTCATGGGGCAGTGCTGAATAATGCCTGGCTTTGGGCTATTGCAGATTTGTGTGAATTGCACGCATTGGGATGGGAGGGAAAGGAAACATTTCCCTAGGAGGTTGAATTTTAAAAATAGCAGATGTTTGCAGCTGGCTTGTAATGTTGTAAATCCCTGGCAAAGGGGTTTAGTGTAGAGAGTGCAGGTAAGGCAGTCCAGGAGGAAGTGTATTTATCCACATGGATAAAAAATATAATATAAAGTGTTGTGTTTATGCCACTAGTTATAATCAAAAATCTTCTTCTTTTGTAGGGCTTGGGTAGGTAGCAATGACTACAAATTTACATCTAGATTAGATAGCCAGCACATTGCCACAGCAGTGAGCTAGTAAATGTCCTTCAGGCCCCCAGCGAAAGAACAAAGGGGACACTCAGATATGATGTGCTCCATTGTTTGTGCCTGGTGACCACCGTCACGTACAGGTGTTTGCCCCATTTTCCATTTAAAAAGGGTATGTCCACATCTCCCATGAGATGTCCTGATGCGATTCAATCTGCACCAGTCTCTCCAACATAAATCAAAACCCAATGGTTCCTCTGAATGGTCAATGCTGAACTGTTTGTTTTGAGTGGTCAAAACGCTTCATGTGGTTCTCCATTGAACCTCAGCGTCAAAGTTGAGTGTAAGGGTCTTGATGCGGTTCCATAGAGGGTTACAGGATTTTAATCTTGTGTTTGGCAGGTTCTGAAGTCATCGTTGAACGGGATCCTTGTGTTTGCACTGACATGGTTGAGAAAGCGAGATGTCTGGGCAGCTCTTCAAATCTGTGGAGGCTGGATGTGCTATAGCACTGGGAGCCAGTGAACTGGAGTCAATTTGAGCATCCTTTGACACCATGCGCATGGTGTTATTCAGTTGAGTATCAAGGAGTTTAGTGTGACTGCTGTGAGACCACGCTGGCGCACAGTATTCACTAAAATCAACATCCCTGCCCCATTTTGAACTGGATTCCCAGTTCCTGATCATCCAATGTATTTTGTGTCTTCCCTACGTCAGACTGTAAGATCTTTGGGGAAGGAACGGTCTTTTCCTCTATACTGACTAAGCACATTGCAGACAGTCAAAAAAATGTCTTTTCTCCCCAGTTCAGTACAGCTGCTATAGACTTACATTGAGATGACTCAGAGTAAGTAGGAATTATTCACATAAAACCAAATATTAAACGAAAAGCAGAATACTGGTTCAAGAATTCAGAATATATCCAGAATCTATTAGTTAAAATCATGTAGCATTGCTACAGCCTTATACTATTCCAGACCTTTGCTGTGTCACTCCGATAGAACAGAATTACTCACATTCCATTTCTGTCGACTGCTTAGTCATTAAATCACTACGGCTAGGCTGGCTGGTGCCTAACAGCAGCCATATTCAGGAAGTGACCAACTGCATAACAGATCTGCTCCTCCTGAATTAAGGCTACTCTACATCAGTTACCACTCAGTTATCCAGTTAGTCCTTTTACAGGAAAAGGGGTTAAAAAAACATTCTTTTGTTCTGGAGCAGATTAGAAAGACAGATATTGCAATGATCTAGAAGGATGGTTGGACTAGTCATACACTATTTGTGTCTCTTCTTGCTCAGAGAAAGCAAGTAAAAGGATTCCCAATGCAGAGGAGAAACCAAAAATTAAGTGGGACATGACCAGGGTTGGATAGGGCAACAAATAGAACTCTTAATCCCTTAATCTCCCATTTAGGAGTGTGACTCTCAGGGCTCCCTAAATATATGTATTTTATTTGCCGTGACAATTCCTGGACAGCTTTTCCTCCCCAGACACCTAAAAAGAAACAAAAAAGGTAGGTCACCATGTCAGGTTATTATTTTCAAAAGCCAAACACATTGCTCCTTGTAAATCTCATCACCTCAAACAGTAACACAGCAGGTTTTATATTTTCTAATCTGATGCAGATATACTTGAATAGCTTTACAGTAATATCAGATTGCAAGCCTTCATTTAATTTGAATTAAACAATACCCTTTATGGCTATTTTATATGGTAATGTTAACCTCTTGTCTGTAGTCACCTTACCTCATAGGTAGGGGATGACATTACAGCAGCTTCAATGTTAGTGTTTTACATCTTTTTTGGCCTTTATTCTGTTAAATATACTACTTATGTGTACTGGTAGGTATCTGTGTCAGGAAAATATAGCTCTAATCTCTACTTAAATGTCTCTATTGTTACTAAACAGGCTGCATTGGTAGTTGCTGGCGAGCAGTCAACTGCTGCCAGATGCATCTGATCCCTCTCATCTCAGTGAAGATGTCTAGGATTGCATTAGATCTGCTCAGGCAAGTCATCTTGCCTTGTTGTAGGTCCAGTCTCATCTTACTATTAAAGTCTAGGACAACATCTGGTGAAAATCAGGGTCTAGGTTTATTTCCCTAGGAATGGAAGGTATGTTAGTGTTCCTGTCTGAGTTCAGACATGACTTTCTCTGTTACTTTAGGTTCTTCATTATCCCTGTCCCAGAGAAACTCAGCACTTTCCATGCATTAGCTCCAATTTCTGACAAACTCTCACTAGCTCTGTCTTACAGGCTAATTTTGTGTGGTTTGTATTCTAACTTTGACTCCCTTCCTCCACCCCCTCTTCTAGCACTCTTGTTCATTTTAAAATGTCAGTGCATGAATGCCTACTTTTGAAAGTTAATGCTGCTGTAGCTATTAATTGCTAAAAGATTACAGTAATAATCTTTGTCCTCAACTATTTTCCTGTTTATTCGTGGACAAATTATACATGGGTAAGGTAATTCTCGTAGTTACTTTTTGAGTTTGAGTTTGTGTCACTGAACAAAAAATAACACAGAGTGCTATAATAAAACAAGAAATAACCTTGTCTCTCATGTTCAAAAATGACAATGTTAGGGTATTTCTAAAAGGCTGAGTTGAACACAAATGTTTCTTGCTTATCTCTTGGAAGATACTTTAAGACATTCAGCAAATAACTGAAACAATAATATAGCTTTCTCTTTTTCAGTGAGAGATGACTGAAGAGCATAGAGAGAGCTCCTTTTTTTAATCATGTAGCTAAAATAAAGGAAGATAAGTAGTGTTGGAGAATTGGTCAGAAAGGGGGGGTTGTTTTTGGAGAGTTGGGGAAGGCACTTGTAAAATAAAAATATAACTTCAGAGAAGTTGGGGCAGGTACCAAACCAGTGGCAAAGGGGTTGGAGGTAATTTAGCAAGCATATGGGAGACAGACCTAGATGATACAGGAGAGGAGGAAGTAGTTTCCTTAGAAGGTGGACTGACATTAAGAATGTGCTGCGGATAAAAGATAGGGGAACAAAGAAAGTAGAAGAAAAGGGAATTATCAGTGGAGAGAGGAAAATACTATAATTAAATGGTGCTATCGTAGATTGAAAGAAATAAAGGAATTCTTTGTAATTCACTAAGGAATGGGAGTGGGTGGAATATAAGCTAATATTATAGATGTTTGAACTTGAGTGTATGTAGCTAGTATGCATACCAGGGGATCTTATTCTCTGTCCCCAAGGCTACAATACTTGTTCATGCACTAAACTGGGGGACTAATATCTTTAGATTCCAACTGGAACGCTGGATGTGGATTTCCAGAGGTCTCATGGTGATGGAGCTAGCTTTGGGACTTGTTCAATTTTTGTCTGGTCAATATGTGACAATCCTATTCTCAAAATTTTTTTTTTCCTCATAACACTGCTTGCTGTAAAACAGCATGAATAGCAGCTGGCACTAATACTACATTTTGCTCTGAAAAGCAAACTAAGTTTATGCGTATAAAAAGTGTAGAATTGAACAGCTTGGATAAGTGGCCTGAATGGGGAGCACTGCTAGTGTAGAGTAAGGAGATTTGAAGAAATCAGCGTAGGGTTGCCAGTTTTGGTTGGATATATTCCTCGAGATTTCATCATATACATATTCTTTAATGAAAAGTTAATCTTTAATTCCTGGAGACTCCAGGACAATCCTGGAGGGTTGGCAACACACAATCACTCTCTCATTCTGACTGAGCTTTCAGAGGACCTGTTGTGATCGGCACCCTACTGCTTCCCCTGGGATCAGAATCCCAGCACCCCGGCCATGTTTCATGCCCTCACTTATTTACCAGAGCTTTCCACTAATTTCAATGGGAAGTTCTGCTTGAAAGTCGATAGCACAATATGGTCCATAGACAGGAGAGGTCTGACATAATGAGGATTGCTGTAGGCTGGGTCCTCCAGTGGAGAGTAGTGAAACAGAGAGACACCAGACCTCACTACCAGCATTTTCAATAGCAGGTACCCCCCTTTATTTCACTCTGAAGAAGGAATCAAAGAGGGCTTCTGGCCAGCAGGACCGGTGCAAGTTCCACCTTGTGCCCCCACACCAACCTTGCGGCAGCTCCCCGCCCTGAGGCACCCCCCGCATCAGCTGCCCCCCCCGGGGAACCGTGCGGCAGCTCCCCACCCTAGCTCACCTCTGCTCCGCCTCCTCCCCGAGCACGCCGCCCCTGCTCTAATTCTCCTCCCCTCCCAGGCTTGCGGTGCCAAACAGCTGATTGGCACTGCAAGCCTGGGAGGTGGGAGAAGTGGAGCGGCAACCGCTCGGGGAGTAGGAACGCTGTAAAAAAAAAAAAATTGAGGGCACTGCTTTTTGGACGCCCTCAAATCTTGACGCCCTCGGCAACCGCCTAGTTTGCCTAAATGGTAGCACCAGCCCTGCTGGCCAGATGATAAGAGTGGAAAGACAAAATAGTTTTGTGGCATAATGCAAAAGGACTGAGTGGGGCTGAGGGTGTAGGCAGAAAGGAGGTGAGACTAACCAGGGGAGAAAAGAGAGAAAATGGTGGCAAGAGAGAGACAGATTGTTAAAGAATGTGAAGTGGGAGATTGGAAGAAGGGGTTCAAGAGAGGAGAGAAGAAAATCAAAGATTGAAAATATATGCAGTAAGTAATAGGAATAGAGAAATGAAGGATAAAAAATATCTTTTAGGGCGCTGAAAAAGAGAGAGCTGTCTTTAAGTTGGATGAGAAAAAGTATGGAGGGCGCCAAAGCAACTGGACATTTTAAGCTTTTTGAGCCTTTTTTTGTTCTGTGTTTGTACAGTGCCTAGCACAAGGAGGTTTCTCATACATAAATGGGGCCTCTAGGCTCTACGGTAATACAAATTATAAGATTTTCAAAAGTGTGAAAATAATAGTAAAATTAGTCTAAGGAAAAAATGGACACAGAAGGATTGAGGAAAAGATGCAACTACATAGGGGCAAGAACAGGGAAAGAATGAAGATTTTATCTTCTAGTATTTGCTGACAAACATTATTACCATGTGTTAATACATGCAGTTTGGCTAATCAGTCTACATATTTTACCTATGTTTGCATTATGATGTGTGGACACTAATACTAAATAAGTGAGGACTGTAGAATTTGAACCCAACACTGTCCATCTCCTTTGGGAGAAAATGAAAAACTCTCTCTATTCCCAACTTGATCAGCTTCAAAACGTTCCAATTCCTCTTCCCCCAGACATGCAAGTCTGAAATACAATGTGGGCCTTATATAGGACTTTGCACATGGCCACACAGAACCTAAAGCAGAAATCAATGGTAATTTTTAGTGTGTAATTTTGCAGGATGGGCTCTGTTGCTAACTAAATGAACTATGTACTAAAGCAGGGGTAGGCAACCTATGGCATGCGTGCCAAAGGCGGCACGCAAGCTGATTTTCAGTGGCACTCACACTGCCTGGGTCCTGGCCACCGGTCCGGGGGGCTCTGCATTTTAATTTAATTTTAAATGAAGCTTCTTAAACATTTTAAAAACCTTATTTACTTTACATACAACAATATTATAGATTTATAGAAAGAGACCTTCTAAAAACGTTATAATGTATTACAGGCACACAAAACCTTAAATTAGAGTGAATAAATGAAGACTTGGCACACCACTTCTGAAAGGTTGCCGACCCCTGTACTAAAGCAAAGAGACTGATTCAATTTACTGTTGATTTATTCATGTTATGTATCTACTTTTAGTGAGGAGAAATATAATTTAAGTTTGGAAATCTAGAGAAGTGTTTCCTTTCACTGAGGGTAAGAATACTGGGTGATTTTTACCCCCTTTCCCCTGCCTTAATAAACAAACAAACCCTTTATTTCTGTGTTGGGAACCAATACACACACTAATATAATCTGGCCTATCTATGCGAGGATAGTGTATTAGCCAAGTATAGATGTAAAATTTAGATGGGGGGGAGAGATAGCTCAGTGGTTTGAGCACAGGCCTGCTAAACCCAGGGTTGTGAGTACCCTCCTTGAGGGGGGCCACTTAGGGGTCTGGGGTAACAATCAGTACTTGGTTCTGCTAGTGAAGGCAGGGGACTGGACTGGACTTAATGACCTTCCAGTCCTAGGATATAGGATATTTCCATTAATTAATTTATTTATTTATTTATTTAATTTTCGATTCCAAATTTAGGTTTTAAAAACATGTTGTTATAAAATGTAACTATTTGTCATTTTTTATTGTTGAATATTTAAATGGAATTGAATGTACTCCTCTGTTGTGCCAAAAACCTAAACACACCAATCACACATTAGTATATGAGAAACTGAAAATCCAAGCAGAATTAAATGCAAAAATAAGAACAGTTGCTGTCTCTGGGCCCAGCAGGACCCGCCAGACCACTTTGGGGATGGTGGTGATAGGTAGGGATGATGAAACCTACAAAAATCCTATACCTAGCAAGACATGTGCCAAACATCACCTCAGTCTCTTGTCTGTAATCCTACAGACACTTAAGCGTGTGCTTAATTTTAGGCATCTGAGTAGACCCAATTGTCTTCCATGACACTGCTTACATGCATGAAATTAAGCCTATGCTTAAGTGTTTGCAGGATCAGGAATTTGGCTTGTATGTTGCTTTTCCCCATGCCCTCTGTGTTTTGTCTATATGGACTGTATGCTTGTGGGGGCAAGGATCTCTCTTGCATTCTTGTGAATAACAATAATAATGTTGAAAAGTAAAGTCAAATAGGAAAATTTTCACTTTTTAATAGTTTCAGGCATTACTAATAACATAGGTAAGGAAACTTGTAAAGTATAATTCTTTATCTTGATGCTGTCCTGTTAACAGATTCTAGGGAAAATGTTTAGTTGCTTAGCAAAAGAAACTAAATAATGGTGATTAATCTGCGAATAAACGCTCCATCCAATTAAACTGAAGTCAATGGAAATACTCATACTTCGCTCAATAGGAGTTGGATTGGGCCCTAATTGTGCAGCTCTCAAAAATGAAGTGCATTAGTTTAAGAATTAGAAATCAAAAATGATTTTTTAAATGTAATTTGATCTAATTTCAGTATAGAGATAAGGCGGATGAGGTAATATCCTAGGACCCACATGGCTACAACATTAATTTCATTAGCATTATTCAAATCATTATAATGGTTGACTAAAACCTGAAATGAATCATTTACTTAAAAAAAAAAAAAGCTACAAGGCCATCAAACTAAAATTCAAAGACTATCTTCCTCAGGGAATCATAACAGACCCTACAAATTTATCCAGAGATTTTCTCACTTAAACTGCTTCAAATTATCAAAACGTGTATATATATACCTTTAGGGCAACAGCCTGTATGAGATCCAATGGCATCTCCTTTTTGGAAGCTCCAAAGGATTTAGAATAAAGAGTATCTCAGGAAATCAAACTACCGAAGTTCTTTAGGGCATCATTCTGGTTAAAGTCCCCCGGCATCACTTCCATCTGACTTTTTTTTATATGGTGCAATTTTTTAACAACGTTTCCTCCTATTACCTCAATATAACACGACCCGATATAACACAAATTCGGATATAACTTGGTAAAGCTGTGCTCCGGGGGGGAGGGAGGGGGACTGTGCACTCCGGTGGATCAAAGGAAGTTCAATATAACGCGGTTTCACCTATAATGCAGTAAGATATTTTGGCTCCCGAGGACAGCGGTATATCGTGGTAGAGGTGTACTTAAACACACAATTAACTTTACACACTGGGTAGTCTCACTGAAGTCAATAAGTTTACTGGCCATATGTAAGGCTAAAGGGGTGCATAAATCTTTGCTGGATCAGGACATACGGAGTAATGCAAAACTGTTTCACTCACAAAAATTAGTTCACGCACTAATCAAAATTGACAGCCTTAAAAGGAGAGTTGCCCCCATGCTCACTTTCTGTTTTGTAAAACTCCAGATATTATATGATTAACCTGTGAAGTGTTTTAGATAAATTTCTCAAGGTTAAGCCTGACTTTAGGCTTCCTATTTTTAAAAACTTTTGAGTGAGATGTTTTTTACAACAGAGAAAGGTGAATGATGCAGTCATGCACACAAGAAATATTTAGAGTTTGCAGACTACATAACATCTGCCCCTGTACACTCTCGATAAAGTCCTGGCTCCAGTGAAGTTAATGCCAAAACTCCCATTGACTTCAATGGAGATAAATTTTCACCCAGTTGGTTACAAATATAATAAATAAATATAGAGTAGGCAATATTCTTTTGATCTCAATGAGCATAATTTTGACATCAATAAAAACAACTAGTTTGCCATGGAGTATCTGCCATGGAGTATTCTGTGGCATACCCTTCAGTTTAATTAAAAAAACAATTATCAACTGGACCCATTAAAATAGTTTGTGGACAATGAAATTGATATTTATTATGCACTGAAGCTGTAAATTAGATATTAATTATTTTCAAGAACCAAGTTCTTCATAACACAGCACAACATGTGCATTCTCTCTTTTTCATCTTCAGTGTGATTATTTTCCAGACAAGTTCTCTACATCTTACATCAGAAGAATATATCCTAGGTGGCATGCTGTGAAACGTAACCTTGTTACTGTATACCAAACAGTGCAGCTTTTACATTAGACCTTTAGCACTAGAGCTTTTGATCTTGTCTTTTTCTGCTTTGCATTATTTAGTTTTCCTCTATTTATATCACAGTTTATCTGATGCCTAGAAATACCAGTTTTCTATATGCATTAGTACAGCAAGCCAGAAATAACCATTAAGGAAAGTGAATATACTGTATTAGCAGACCCTCTGAGAGAAATTAGTAATAATAAAACATTAGTTAGATGAAAATATACCAAGTTATAAATATAAAACAGTTTGCTAAATCAGTTTGTTGTGTGGCTTATTGTAAAAGAAGAGGTCAGGGGAACACTTGAACTGGCGACTCCCACCTTAAAAGGTGCCCAGGATATGGCAGGGATGGTGCCTGAGTCACTTAGGAGCCTAAGACCCATATACTTTCAATATAACTCAATAAGTCACTCAGGTGCTTTTGACATTTTTATCTCTTACCTTCACCGCATTCTGCTCCATACATCAGCATGAGGGACATCAAAGCAACTGGTGTTGTAGAACTTGAACTAACTCACATTACTGTCAGTGGGAGTCTTTCCATTTTCTTTAATGAGAGTTGGATCAAGAGCAAAATGTTTAAAATTTTTTTTCAGCTGATACCATCCTCCACTCTATATCAGCACTCAGCAAATGTTAGCTGGTAGCTTCTTCCTACCCATGCTTCACAGGAGTCCATGCCATGTCTGATATCCATAATGGACTCTATGCCTATATACATAGTATATTTCCCTACGCTATAGCACAGGTACTTATAAGAAAGCCTTCTATATGTCAATTATATGAGTGTCATATGCCATTTTATATCACCTGACTGGTGTTTAAGTGACCAAAAATTGACAAATATCAAAGAGTTAATAAATGTAGTATTTAATGCAGTATGTAAAATGGAAAAATATAGTGTTAATGCAGCACAAAGACTGAGGGATGGATTTTCAACTGCCTGGCAGCTTGTGCAGTCACTTACACTCAGCAAAGTGAGAGTAAAACATTACAAAACCAGAATGGTAGTAAAATGACTTCATAGAATGCAAAGCTACAGAGAATCATTCTGAAATCTTAGATGAAGAAAAGTGAAGGTTCCCTCAGAAGCTTAAACTCCGCACATCATAAATAGTTGGTATTCTAGATTATTGTTTATGCTACTGAATGTCTACATTAGAAAGTTGTGTGTGTAATATATATTCTATCTCACACACAACTTTCGGAGCTTAAATTACTGTGGAAACCATGACTTTGAATTTTGTGACTTGTGTGATTGTATCCTTAATATTGTACTAAGATCTGTTATATGCACACGAAAGGGTGTAAAAGAGCAGAAGCTGTAATACGTGCTCTCTCGCCTTCAAAGTCTGAGACGCTCATTGCTGTAGCTCTGCAAGGTCACTCTCAGAATCTGGTGGGAACGCAAGCAGACATCTTTCTGGATGTTAATGCTGCTCTCAGCATTTCGTGCCTGAACTTCCTCACTCTGGGAGACAACACATCTCTTAAGAGAACTGTGTCCAATGGGAAGGGTAAGTTAGGCAGCACCATGGCGTTCTAGGCCCCCTGGCTTCCTCTTGTAGGTTGTTGGGTTTTTAAATTGAATTTTTACTACATGCATGATAAACAAAAATAAGTTAGATGAGAATCAGTGAATGCTATATCCGAAGGCTGTGTAAGTGCAGAAGTAGAAGTAAATTACATCATGGTGTACGATGTGAGTGCTTACTGTTTCTTTTTTTTAAATGTTAACACTGTTAATTAGTCTAGATAGACTTTCCCTCATCCATCTAATCTTGGACAACAAACTGATAATATCCAATATCTTGCACAACATTGATTGACTTGAACTTAGTATCTATGGAATCTAAAGTGGAGATCAATTTAGTAAAATCCTAGAACTTGTGCTGCATCATTTATAGAACCTGTCATTTATCCACTGTGTTTTCAGTAGTACAGCTTTAACATTGCCACAGTTGTAATGATGACTTTGTTGGTACAGTCAGTAGATTTAGGATAAGCTTTTTGCATACTGCAAACATTGTGTTCTGCACTATTAAGTTAGTGCCATAGAATTCATCTTGTGGGTTGATTCATCTTTATGTCTAGGAAGTATCCAACTTCCAATGATTGGAATGTTGATGTGGATGGGTACAGCTTGCTCAGGAAGGATAGACAGGGGGAAAAGGGAGGAGGTGTTGCCTTATATATTAAAAATGTACACACTTGGACAGAGGTGGAGATGGACATAGGAAAACGTTGAGAGTCTCTGGGTTAGGCTAAAAGGGGTAAAAAACATGGGTGATGTCATGCTAGGATTCAGAGTAGCAGCCGTGTTAGTCTGTATCCGCAAAAAGAACAGGAATACTTGTGGCACCTTAGAGACTAACAAATTTATTTAAATTTGTTAGTCTCTAAGGTGCCACAAGTATTCCTGTTCGTCATGCTAGGAGTCTACTACAGGCCACCTAACCAGGTGGAAGAGGTGGATGAGGCTTTTTTTAAACAACTAACAAAATCATCCAAAGCCCAAGATTTGGTGGTGATGGGGGACTTCAACTATACAGATATATGTTTGGAAAATAACACAGCGGGGCACAGACTATCCAATAAGTTCTTGGACTGCATTGCAGACAACTTTTTATTTCAGAAGTTTGAAAAAGCTACTGGGGGGAAGCTGTTCTAGACTTGATTTTAACAAATAGGGAGGAACTAATTGAGAATTTGAAAGTAGAAGGCAGCTTGGATGAAAGTGATCATGAAATCATAGAGTTTGCAATTCTAAGGAAGGGTAGAAGGGAGTACAGCAAAATAGAGACAATGGATTTCAGGAAGGCGGATTTTGGTAAGCTCAGAGAGCTGATAGGTAAGGTCCCATGGGAATCAAGACTGAGGGGAAAAACGACTGAGGAGAGTTGGCAGTTTTTCAAAGGGACACTATTAAGGGCCCAAAAGCAAGCTATTCCGCTGGTTAGGAAAGATAGAAAATGTGGCAAAAGACCACCTTGGCTTAACCACAAGATCTTGCATGATCTAAAAAATAAAAAGGAGTCATATAAAAAATGGAAACTAGGACAGATTACAAAGGATGAATATAGGCAAACAACACAGGAATTCAGGGGCAAGATTAGAAAGGCAAAGACACAAAATCAGCTGAAACTAGCTACGGGAATAAAGGGAAACAAGAAGATTTTTTATCAATACATTAGAAGCAAGAGGAAGACCAAAGACAGGGTAGGCCCACTGCTCAAAGAAGAGGGAGAAACAGCAACAGGAAACCTGGAAATGGCAGAGATGCTTAATGACTACTTTGTTTCGGTCTTCACCGAGAAGTCTGAAGGAATGCCTAACATAGTGAATGCTAATGGGAAGGGGGTAGGTTTAGCAGATAAAATAAAAAAAGAACAAGTTAAAAATCATTTAGAAAAGTTGGATGCCTGCAAGTCACCCAGGCCTGATGAAATGCATCCTAGAATACTCAAGGAGCTAATAGAGGAGGTATCTGAGCCTCTAGCTATTATCTTTGGAAAATCATGGGAGACGGGAGAGATTCCAGAAGACTGGAAAAGGGCAAATATAGTGCCCATCTATAAAAAGGGAAATAAAAACAACCCAGGTAACTACAGACCAGTTAGTTTAACTTCTGTGCCAGGGAAGATAATGGAGCAAGTAATTAAGGAAATCATCTGCCAACACTTGGAAGGTGGTAAGGTGATAGGGAATAGCCAGCATGGATTTGTAAAGAACAAATCGTGTCAAACCAATCTGATAGCTTTCTTTGATAGGATAATGAGTCTTGTGGATAAGGGAGAAGCTGTGGCTGTGGTATACCTAGACTTCAGTAAATCATTTGATACAGTCTTGCATGATATTCTTATCGATAAACTAGGCAAATACAATTTAGATGAAGCTACTATAAGGTGGGTGCATAACTGGCTGGATACCGTACTCAGAAAGCTGTTATTAATGGTTCCCAATCCTGCTGGAAAGGCATAACAAGTGGGGTTCCACAGGGATCTGTTTTGGGACCGTCTCTGTTCAATATCTTCATTAATGACTTAGATATTGGCATAGAAAGTACGCTTATTAAGTTTGCGGATGATACCAAACTGGGAGGGATTGCAACTGCTTTGGAGGACAGGGTCATAATTCAAAATGATCTGGACAAATTGGAGAAATGGTCTGAGGTAAACAGGATGAAGTTTAATAAAGACAAATGCACAGTGCTCCACTTAGGAAGGAAAAATCAGTTTCACACATACAGAATGGGAAGAGACTGTCTAGGAAGGAGTACGGCAGAAAGGGATCTAGGGGTTATAGTGGACCACAAGCTAAATATGAGTTAACAGTGTGATGCTGTTGCAAAAAAAGCAAACATGATTCTGGGATGTATTAACAGGTGTGTTGTGAGCAAGACATGAGAAGTCATTCTTCCGCTCTACTCTGCGCTGGTTAGGCCTCAACTGGAGTATTGTGTCCAGTTCTGGGCACCACATTTCAAGAAAGATGTGGAGAAATTGGAGAGGGTCCAGAGAAGAGCAACAAGAATGATTAAAGGTCTTGAGAACATGACCTACGAAGGAAGGCTGAAATAATTGGGCTTGTTTAGTTTGAAAAAGAAAAGACTGAGAGGGGACATGATAACAGTTTTCAGGTATCTAAAAGGGTGTCATAAGGAGGAGAGAGAAAACTTGTTCACCTTAGTCTCTAAGGATAGAACAAGAAGCAATGGGCTTAAACTGCAGCAGGGAGGTTTAGGTTGGACATTCGGAAAAAGTTCCTGTCAGGGTGGTTAAACACTGGAATAAATTGCCTAGGGAGGTTGTGGAATCTCCATCTCTGGAGATATTTAAGAGTAGGTTAGATAAATGTCTATCAGGGATGGTCTAGACAGTATTTGGTCCTGCCATGAGGGCAGGGGACTGGACTCGATGACCTCTCAAGGTCCCTTCCATTCCTAGAATCTATGAATCTAAACTTTCTAGAGCTATGGAAGTATTGAGAATGTAGATTAAATTTACTTGTGAATGGTTTGAAATTTAGTAGTATAGAATTTGGATAGGCTATTGGCTGTTCTAGACTCTAGTCTGGTCCTTGGAGCCCTTTCAGATAGTCCTCAGGACAGTTGGAATAAAGAATGAAGTGGAGAAATCAAGGGATTGGTATCAAGAGAGGGATGTGGAAGGTGGCCTGCAGAATGAGAATGAAAAACCTTCTAGTCACAGCCTGTAGGAAGGAGCTGTAATGGCTCATCATCATTTTACAGGAAATACAGCATTTCCCAGAATGTGGCCCATATTAAGCTTCAGTTGCACGAGTTTGGTATTTTAAAAATGATTTTATTTTTTGCATTGTTGTACAGTGCCAGAGCAAAAGTATTGGCTCCAATCCTGCAAACACTTGTGTTCAACTATATGCAGGTGAGTAGGGCAATTGAGTTCAATGGGACTATTTTTGTGAAAAGTTAAGCATATGTAAATATTTCGTGATCAGGACTGTTAATACGTAATGACTATATTAACTCTGAAAGTCAGCTTCCGGATGTAAAATAGCACTACTTAAATTGCAAGCAATTGCAATTGATGCACCTAGCACGACAGGGTCATGTACAATGACTAGAGTTCCTAGGTGCTATTGTAATACACTTAATAAATACCAATAATAATCCCTAGCTCCAGCTAGGAACTACTCTAAATTATCCATTTAAAGGTTAAAAATACCGTGTATTTAAAACAATGTCTTTGAATTGGACTTTGAATTGGGTGTAAGGTCTGTTTGTACTGGTCCCTTTGCGGAATCGGGACCTCTGTTCCTATTAACAACGCCCGACTGTTACTGCGGGAAGAGCATCCACCCCCTCTCTTCCTTTTGTGGTTCTCATGCCCGTGGTCGGCGTTTTGCATCTTTCTCCCGGGCGAGGGTGCAAACAGACTAGTCTCTGGTTTGCTGTTCATAGCCAGTTTCATAAAGACTACGAAAAGGCGAGTTGGTTTATTCTTTACCAAACACTGCGGGAGAGATTAGTCTGTTTAGAAAAATATGTTTCAGGTGGAATAGCCCCTCCCCCAATTTTGGAAACCCTTCTATCAGCTGTAGATGTCTAGGAACACCTTTCTTTAGGGCACCCGCCTGTGATACGAGTGCCTGTTCTTCCGTCTGGCCAGACTGAGGCTGGGACAAGTTGCAGGGGCAATTGTATTCATGCATCCGTGCGGCACAAGGTCCTGAGCCGGGGCGCGCGCAGCGTGGCATTAACGAGTCCAGGCGGCCGAGGCCCGCCGCCTCCCACCCTGTCAGGTGTTCGGGGGAGAGCAGCTCGCCGCCGGCCGGCTCCCCGGCGTGCACGCTCGCGCGCGCCCCCAGCCTGCCCAGCTCCCTCCAGGCGGGCGCGCGCGCGCCCCGCGGAACTGTCGGGGGCGGTGGGGATAGGCTCGGGAGCGCGCCTGCCGGAGCGCTTTGCTCCAGCCTGCCGAGCGGGGAGCAGGGCCAGGGGCTCGCCGCGGGAGGTGCGCGCCGTACCACCATCCCGAGCCGGGCAGCGGGGCCGCAGCCACCCGTGAGTAGCCTCCGCGGGGGGAGCCTGGGGAGAAGCCACCGCCTCGCCGTGCCCTGCGGCAGCGGGGAGAGGCGGCGCCGCTGCAGCGCCGGGCATGGGGAACCCGCGCCCCTCCGCCCCCCGGTGTCCCGCGCCGGCTGCCCCCAAATGCCCAGGTAGCCCGGCGGGCGCACGCCCAGCCCCGCTCTCTGGACTGTCCCTGCCGGGCTCCGGGGGCTGGCGGGCACGGAGGGGTACGCGGTGCGGTCAGCGGCCGGGGAGCCTTGCTCCGGGCCGGCTGGCGAGCGAGACCGGCGTCCCGTCACCCGAGGGTTGTGTGCGCGTGAGCGTCGTGGCCACGGGCTGTATGTAGCTATTTATACACCCCCATCTCCAGGGACGTGCGCACAGGCGTGTGTGTGTTTCCCTAGCTCCCCGCCCCGCGGCGTGGGTGCCTGTGCGGCTCCCGGGCATGGCCCGAGCCCTGGCAGCGCTACAGGTGCGGTGCGGGCCGCCTGGTGCCGGGGCACGGCCTGCGAGCGGCAGGTGGCAGGAGCTGCGCGGGGGCCGGTGTGCGGGGCCCGGGTGGGTGCATGGGGGACGGGACTGACTGTGCCGACGCCCGCACTGATGCTGGGGCTGGGAGCGTCTCTCCCATCCCTGCTGCCTCCGCCCGGCCATGGCCGGAGACGCTGCGCGCGTCGCGCTCCTTCTCCGCTGACCGGGATCCAGCCCCGCCGGGCTGGCCTCGCCCGCGGCGCGCTCCGCTGAGCCGGCCTGGGAGTCGCCATTTCACGCGCACAGAAGGGGGCAACAGGCTGCCTGCTTTGCGGGGCGCCCTCTTCCCCTGCCTCCCGCAGGCCGCCTTTTCTCACCCTTGCACGTAAGTGCATTGCAAATGCGCAGCGGCGAAGGAAAGGAGCTGCCTCCCTTGGCTCAGGCAGGCCGCTGTAGCTGGTGCCCTCTCCTCCCACCCACTCCGCCCCCTGCTCCCGTCTCCCTAACAATATACGGAGGGAAGGAGCTGTCTATGCTGAAGTAGCAAACCGCCTAGGATTAGGATTGAAGAGCCCCATGCACGCTGCTAAACGCCTTTCCTGGCTGTAGAGCAGTTTTCTGATGAGTACTGAGCATATTGCTGGGGGATCATTCACTGCTACTAAAGCAATAGTGAATTATCATTCGTGAGTGCTATTTTTTCTTCTTAGCTGTATCCTATTATATAGATGGACATTAGAACTAGACCAGCACAATCTAGCTTAATTTGAAACCTGTCAAATATATCGTTGTAGTTTTACTGAATACACTGTATACTCTCAAACCATTTATTTTTAACCCAAAGATTCCCTGCAGCTCCATCACTAACTGTCTTTCTGCATTTTCCTTGTGGTTAAATTTATATGCACATACTGGTAAATACTGTATACCCTATAATTGGTTGCAACAGCTTAATGTACATAGATACCGAAGTGTTCATCTGCACCGTTTCTCTGCTTCTTACCTTTTAATGGTAACTGGCAGAAAACGAACATAAAGTCTGTGTGGTAAATGTATTTACCTTTAGTTAAAAAGTAATAATTAACCTGACTTTGATCTCTTACTATACCATTGAGCACAAAAGGTTATTTTTGAAGTGTTAAATGTGTTTCAATCTAGGCCTTGGAGTTCAATAGTAAATTATATCTGATTATCCAAAAAAAAATCACAAGATTTCCAAGCTGTTAAAAATTTAAGACAATATTGTGCTTCAGTCAGATCTCCAGTGCTGCTTCATATTGGCCATCTGATTAAGAAAGGTAGTGCAAAACATTTCTTTGGTGTTTGTATTGTATTGTAAAGGACATACAAATGGTGTGAGACTGTAGTATGGGAGTCTAATACTATCAAGGATGTGAATTTTTCTGTTTAAGTAGGGTCCAATTTGCACTCATTACTCATACAAAACCTTTTGAGTGAGGCAGCGAAGATTAGCTCTTTCTTGATGGTGTTCCCATTCTTCAGCCTAGTAGTATTTTCTTCTCTGTTTTGCTGTTTAGACTCAAATTAAAAATGTGTTTAGTATATAGTGTGGAACAGTGGATAAAACTTTAAAACCCAATCCTGCACTCATTGAAGTCAATGGTAAAACTTCCATTAATTCCAGTAGCTGTATGATCAACTTCTTCATCTTGTCCAGTTGTTTGACATAATTAACATTACACTTTAAAACGGAAATCGATAGGCTAGGCACAGAGCTGGGCACTGCTCAGTGTCAGTAGGCCTCTGACCCTCATTTTAGATTTCAGTTCTCTATATGTGCTGAGAGAAAAGTCTCAAATTTTGGTCAACAAATTATCTATAAATGTGAGCTGAAAAATGGAAGAAGTTGTTTAGATGGTACAATACTGATGCAAGAATTTATTTGAAAACCAATTTGCGGGGGCAACAGACATCCTATTTTTAATTCAAACTATTTTATCTCTTATCATGTATTTGAGGTGGGTTATAATATAAGCATTTCAGGGAAATCTATATGCAATTGGTTGATGGCTGTACTCCTTTTAAAATGTTTAATTACCGAGCAAATGACTTATTGTTAAACAAGTGAATATTTTAATACAAATTACAACACAAACAAATCTTTCAGGTCAGAAATATCTGTGAAATGATAATCTGATGTAAAATTAATGTAAATATAGGAATTTTTTTATATTGAGGCCATTAAAATTAAATATTACCCTATATATTCTCCCAACTGGTAAGAGTCTGATGCCCTTACTATGCAATTAGTCTCACTGACCTCAATGGAAATACTGGCAAAATAAGAGAACACTCATCCTTAGTAAGGGCATCAGAATCTGACCATTAATTAGCATGCTTTATCTCCAGTGTGGAAAAGATTGTCTAATTGATATTAATTCTGTGGTTGTTAGGAAGAAGGCTTGTAAGTGAGAAAAGGATAATGGTGTAAACATTCAGGTGGATGTTTACTACTTTGCTGGTGCTGCTAGTTAGGTCCTGCTGTATTGGGGTATTGCCTTCTAATGTGAACTCTGCAAAGATGACAGCATAAGCTTTAGCTACAAGATCATAATTGTTCAGCAGAATTAATAGGAGAGCGGCAGCATCACCCTAATTTACTTGTTTTATTGGTGTGTAGGATTCAAATTTCAAGTAGTCAAAGGTGATTTTTTTTTAAAGCCAGAGACGTGAATCTCTACAGTTACTATTTGAATATAAGAAATACTGAGTCCTAAAAAGGCTAATTGGCCTATTACATAGATTAAACTACAGAATAAATATCAAAAAGCAATGTTAAATAAATCTGTTTTGCATATCTGTAGGTCTATAATTTCCCCAATTGCCCCAAATCACCTTGAATTGAGATATTATTTACCCTATGTTTTTCTTGGCTGTCAGATAACAAAGCCAAACACAGTCGAAGCAGACATTGTTATTAAGTTGCATTAAGACAGGCTGGTAATAGTTCTTATTGCATGTATGTTTACATGCTGTTTTATGTAGAGAACAGGAAAGAAATGGAAAGCAATATTGAAAAATATATATCCCAGGAGTGTAAATTGAGGGAATGAAGTAGCAGGTCATCTGCTCTGCAATATGCAATGGATTTGATATTGCCTTCTTGAGTGGGCTGATAGAATGTAAAAAATTGAATCTATTTTCTTTATATTAGTGATTACTGAATTTTAAGATAGGAAGCAAATAGAGCCTATTGTGTGTCATATTAAAGATATTGTCAGTTTATGTATACGTTTGATTAATGTTGTAGATTGAACTATTCCTACTATCATTTAAAAGATGTTCTAAGCTTCAGTACATTGTTCTTTAAGATTGAAATGATGCTCCTTAAGTTTCATCATACTGTTTGTTGCTTAGTAAAGCATAGTTGCAAGCTAGCTATATTTCATTCTTCTGAGCCACTGAAGGCTGGCTGAGCTTTTCAGTTATTTACCTCAATAGAAAACTGAGAGGGGGAAAAAAAGTGAACAAAGGAGGTCTGTTTTGCCTGTCCCACTTGCTGGGTTGTTGTCTTTGCCCTTTTCAGTGAAGGAGGGGGTACAGCTGGGTCAGAGTTGAAGAACACTAAAAAAGGAATTCAGCTCTCATGTCGAAATTTGAATGATAGCTTAGTTTGAGTGCTGAGTGAGTTTGTTTGAATTGAAAAAATTTGTATTTATGGAAGCTATAAGTGACAGATGGTGATGGACCAACAGAGAGAGCGCGCTACATAGTATAGCTAGAAATGTGTTCAGTCCTTGATTAAAATGCTCAGTAAACATCGAGTTATCTGATGAGATTTTTAAGATTGTTGGTAGTGATGCTAGACACTGTGCAACACTAGACATTTGATTGTGTGAATTAAGGGCAAGCCCTTGCAGCTGGCATACATTCAGATTTACTTGTCTAGCCTAATTGCATTGCAAATACTCATCTTGACCACTCTTCAGCCTTCCTCTTGTTGTGCTTGTTGAATACATACAGAAATGTTCATCTGGATCTTCTATTACTTCCTGCATTTGTTTGTTTTGAAATGGTTCAATTCATAATGTGATTACAGCTTTCTCCTTGTTAACGTTTAGTATGAAACATAACAGTTTGAATTATAAAATGTTCCTGTAAGAGCTCACAGTACCCCTTTTCTGCTTTAAGCAACTATACTTAGTATTTGATCCAAAATCTCTCAGATGTGTGCAAAAAAAGTCAAATGAGGAAAAAGAACAGTTCAGAAATAAAGACGTGATAATTTTAAAAAACAGCTGCATTAGAAAAGAGTTTGCCTTTCAAATTGTCAATTAAACAAGACACAATTAAGACTAACTTGGCTTCTCGTCTGTTTTTTTTTTTTTTTTTAATAAGTCTAATCATAAGATCTCAGAATTTTGGTGAGGCATAAGGAAGAATAAGTTAGCCCTAATTATGTGGTGTTTGCCGCACCATTAAAATATATTGAGACATTTTTATTTCAGCTGTTTCTAAATATAGTTATATCTGTAGTTGTTTAATATTTTTCCTTAGAATAAATAGAATTGATTTGTAACTTAATTGCTGGATAAATTAATATCACTGATCTGTATTCAGGTCCTCGTTTTAGACAATATCCCCAAATATGAATATTAATTTTAAAACATAATTATCCCAGAAAGGGGTTACCAAGATGCTTATAAAAATTAGAGTAGCATGATCTTTCACTGTTATAGGCATTGTTTCTCATTTCCCTCTCCCCCTCAGTATCTCGCCATTCCTGTTTGTTGTCATCCGTGCTGTTTGTTTAATTTAGATTGTAAAATACTCTGGGAAGGGACTTTTTTTTTTTTTTTTTTAAAGTGGCCAGTAAGATGCCATTTACACCAATATAAAGATCAGCAAAACATTTTTTAGCAAAAACACCAACAAAGAGACATTTAATAGCTTAAATGCATCAGATTGATTGATGGACAAATCAAAATTTGCTACAGGGTTTGGACAGATTAAGGTACACTATATGACCAGCAGATGCACAAATTAACTTCACACAACGTTTTATGACCGAAAACTCAATGGTAGTGTGTTAGCTCACCTGTAAGGATGAATCATTTTAACAAAAGGCACTGAGTGATGAGAACCTCTTCTCCTGCTATTGTCACTGGGGAAAATACTGTAATGTGGAAAGTGTGGTATATGTGGAAAGGAAAGGCTGTAGAAGTTGGTGGGTAGAGAACAAAATCTATTATGTGAAAAGCGATCATGTAAATGAAAGGGTCAAGGGCAAAAAGTACTGGAGGCTTGAATAGAAAGTAGCAATGAAAGTGAGAGACTTGAGAATAAAATACTTAAGAGATTTGAGGAGAAAGGACAATAGTTTTTGATGGAGCATTGAGAGTTGAATGGATTGAAGAAAAATGTACACCTTTGGGAACCAATTGGGGTGTAAGATTGTGGTATGAATTGGAGAAACAACAGTAGAAAAGATAGCTAATAGAGGTGAAAGTGAAAAATAAAATAGATCAGGAGGGAAGGCAGAATCCCCAGAAAGAAGTTCAGAAGCAGAAAAGATTAGTTACTTGGAGAAGAACAGTAGAAGGAATAGAAAGTAGGGGCTCTGCACACTAGCCCTGCCCCAGGCACCAGCTTCGTACTCCCGTTGGCTGGTTCCTGGCCAGTGGGAGCTGGGGGTGGGGGACGGTGCCTGCAGGCGAGAGCAGTGCGGAGCGGCTTCTGCGTAGGAGCTGGACCTGCTGCTGGCTGCTTCTGGGGTGCAGTGTGGTCTGCGGTGCAAGGACAGTCAGGAAGCCTGCCTTATCACCCCCACTGCGCCACTGATCAGGAGCCGCCCAAGGTAACCCTGCGCCCCAACCCCGCACCCCAATCCCTTGCCCCAGCCCTGAACCCCCAAAACCCAGAGTCCCTTCCTGCACCCCAAACCTCTCATCCCCAGCCCCACCCCAGAGCCTGCACTCCCAGCCCAGAGGCCTAACCCCCTCCTGCACCCCAACCCTCTGCCCCAGCCCTGAATCCCCCAAACCCAGAGCCCCCTCCTGCACCCCAAGCCCCTCAGCCCCAACCCCACCCCAGAGCCCTGACCCCCTCCCGCACCCCAACCCTGTGCCCCAGCTCAGAGACACTCCCCCCCATACCCTGAACCCCTCATTCCTGATACCAACCCTCTGTCCTAGCCCTGAGCCTCTCCCACACCCTAAACCCCTCATCCCCAGCTCCGTTGGGTGGCGGACATCAACAATTTTCTTCAATTGGGTCACCAGAAAAAAAGTTTGAAAACCACTTGTGACCTTGCAGTCTATATGAGCCCCTGATGAGATGCTGACAGTAGACAAAGGCCAGAAAGAGAGGTTAGAAAGGAATATAGTTGAGTTTTATCTATGGTACAAAACAAATTGATATGTTTAACACATTCTGGGTAACTTCCATTAAATGGCGTGTTTAAAACCACCATTTATATATATTGTGGTTATATACTGTGTATTTTTAGAACATTTAAAATAATTGGAAATATTTCTTTAGGGTTTCACAAAACCTAAACCCCTGTGATCTTCTGTTTCAAGTGATTTATGTTTAAAAAGCAAGCATGAAAGTAATGGGAACCTACAAGAGGGACATGAATATTAATGTGGGATTTTTTTCTTAGTTGAATTGAAAGATGAGCTAGAAGCATTTTGATGTTCAAAATAGCAAGCTTGCTCTAGGCCAAGGAAGAGTTCAGAGGAACTTTCATAGGGTGGAACGTATAACCTGGTTTTATCGTCCCTTCTTGACTGTATCTATTGTAATCCAAGGCCAAATGGAAACATAAAAAAAAAAGTGGAGATTCCTTGTTGTAAACAGCAGTTGAATAAAGGAATACTTGTATACAGTAGATTATATAAAAAGTAAATGCAACTAAATAGAAATATTAAATATTCCAAAACTTGTATGTGATGGATAAAACCTGGACCCTTTTAGAGTAGGAATTACAAGCTCATAGGAATGTATGCAGTTTAAAATACCAGTCTTATTTACATAGTCAGCAGCAAACCATGTAAACACACAATGCTTCCAAAAATACAAAATGCAAAACTATGATTTCTTGTAAAAACATCAAAGCACTGTTTTTATGAATGGCACAATTAACTGTCAGTCAGAACTTATCTGGACTGCCACACAGAGCAAGTTGGTGCAAGATCTCACTGTAGCAGAATAGTACAAGTTCTACTAAATTTCTTAAAAATCATTTATTTATTTAAAATATAACTTAATCACACATCTGTTGTTCTCTGCAGGTCAGTTAACATAAACTGGCCATTGACTATTTAGTTTCTTGATCCTGATTGTCATGGTTATGCATCAAATCCATCTTGGGGCTAAGTTTTTGAATAAAGAACATTGATTTATGGAGAGGTAAAAACAGCTGTGTAAGAGTAGTGAAGGAGAGCAATTGTTTAGAGTGATCCAAAATGGTATAACTAGGAGAAACTAGATGAAATTAAGCAAAGAAAGCTTGTTCTGAACATCAAAAAATCCCTAATATTTGTATTGGACTGTAGAATAGTTTCCCAAGGCAAATAATGGAAGTTCTGCCACTTGAGTCATTTACAAATGGCCAGGACAAAACACTAGGAAACCAGTCTACACAGATAGGGAGATTGAGAAACTTAATACCAACTACATTTTTGTTTTTTCCCTCTCTCATTTCTGTAATTCTGTGATGATTGAAATGTGTAACACATGTGCAAGCCTGTGATGGCAAAAGGAGTTGTGAGTGGATGCACTTAGTTTGCCATCAGGCCTTTACTCTAACTTGTTCTGTCCTGGCTTCTTGCCTCTGCAGCTTATTCAGTTTGGGAATCTTATACCTACTTACTGATTTAAAATATATTGTGTATATTTTGAGTTTGCTGTTTTCAAGTTTTCTTTTTCCTTGGATCCAGATGGGGCTTGGAGCACACAACACAATATTATTTTGATCCATATCTCCAAATCTTTTTTGAACATATCAGAAAGCAGTTTGGTTATTTGTATCCTTATTATTCTATCTGAGGCTTACTCTTGCATCTTGTATGATAGTACTGTGACATTACCAGGAAACTATCTGGACTGATGGACACCTGTGTCCTCTCAATTCTCCAACCTCGGGTGCCTTTCTCTCTGCTTCACTGTGAGAGCAACTACTCCTGAACTGCCCCCACACAGCCTCCAGTATGTAAATCACTCCCAGTTATATTGTATGAGTGCTATAGCCAGCCACTCATGAATTCATTGCAGAGCAATACCAGCAAATTCCCAGTTCCAGACTTGCCCCCAGAAATGTGCTTCTTACTACTACTGCCCAGCACTCTCATGAACAATACAAGCTCATATAAAGCCTGTCATTTAATTAACAAAAATGATATGCACAAACCCTGTTACCTCAAATCGAGTATCCCAAACACTGGTTAAGACAAAACAATAAAACAAGTTTATTAACTACAGGAAGAAAATTTTAAAGTGATTTCAAGTAATGAGGCATAAAAGTAAGACTTGGTTACAAGAAAATAAAAGGTAAAAAACAACTAAAGTCTAACTTAACAAGCTAAATGAATTCAAAGCAAAGGGTCTCTCTCACCACATGCTTTAGCAGTCTTGCTGGCTGGAATCTTTTCAGCCAGGACTCCTCCCCCACTTCAGTGTTACTTTCCTTGTCCTTCAGGTGGTGGTGATGCCATGCACAGAGAGAAAGGGAAGAGTATTTTGGGTCATCTGTTCCCCTTGTAGTTCGTTTTTTTTTTTTTTTTCTTTTGAAAATCATCTCCAGCTGGGGTTCAGGAGACAGAAAGTCAATGGGGACGGGAACCTCCAGCTGTTCCTTTGCCAAGATTTAAATTTCTTGCTCACACCCTTTTCCCTGCCAAAGAATGGCTGGTTAACCAGGTGATTGTCAATTTGATTTTGTTGACACCTGGCTGAGGTGTCAGTTTGCTTTTTGTCTCTGAGGAACTGGTTTGTGTCTGCTTTTCTAAACTTGGAACATGTCTCAGTAATATCATAGAGTAGAATTTTATAGCTTTACGTGCAGTGTTGCCACAGATATTTTACCAGGACAATAATGATCAGCAAATTGAGTTTTCAAATGATGCCTCACGAGGCATACTTTGTACAACATTTATCATCGTCTTGTAAAAGGGATGAATGTAGGAATACAGATTGTCATAAATACCATCTTGATCTATGACCGTTTGTGATGTAGAATGTAAATTAGAGGAAGATTCAATGCAGTTAAGTTAGGATAGTGCATATACATGGGGAGTTGGGCCAACATTTTCTGGAATATATCAGTGACTCTATTGGTCAGACTGTCTGATCCTACGTGAATTCTGGGTTATCTCAGGTTTGTCCTTTACCTAGTGTATTTCAGTGTTTAGATTCACAGGGGTAGACAACCTATGGCAGGCGTGCCGAAGGTGGCACGCAAACTGATTTTCAGTAGCACTCACACTGCCCAGGTCCTGGCCACTGGTCCGGGGGGCTCTGCATTTTAATTTAATTTTAAATGAAGCTTCTTAAACATTTTAAAAACCTTATTTACTATACATACGATAGTTTAATTATAGATTATAGACTTGGTACATCTACACTACAGCGGGGAGTCGATTTAAGATACGCAAATTCAGCTACGTGAATAGCGTAGCTGAATTCGACGTATTGCAGCCGACTTACCCCGTTGTGAGGACGGCGGCAAAATCGACTTCTGCGGCTTTTTGTTGGCGGCGCTTACTACCACCTCCGCTGGTGGAGTTAGAGCGCAGATTCGGGGATCGATTGTCGCGTCCCGACAGGACACGATAAATCGATCCCCGAGAGGTCGATTTCTACCCGCCGATTCAGGCGGGTAGTATAGACCAGACCTTAGAGAAAGAGACCTTCTAAAAACATTAATGTATTGCCAGCACGTGAAACCTTAAATTCGAGTGGATAAATGAAGTCGGCACACCACTTCTGAAAGGTTGCCGACCCCTGGTTTAGAAGCTAATTTTGACATAGTGGAGTGAACTATTAGAGGTACTGAGTTGGCTTTGTTGAACTGTGGTAAGTTCTTTGAGAAAATGTGAGAAGAAAAGGAAAGAAGGAGTTATTGCCTTGGAAGATACGCAGTGTTTGCAGTTTTTTTTTTTTTTTTTTTTTACAATGGTACACTGTATATTTGGTGGAAGGGATTTAGGGAGTCTGCTTAGTTGAAGCAGAGAACCTTTAGCCAAGAACATATGAGTAGTGTACTTCAGATAATCATAGTTAGTACTGTAAATGTTAATGGCGCTCTGCAGGGGAAATAATAGACCCAACATCCTTTGACCAAAAGAATTTACGACATAGACCAGCCAAAGTAGGATATAACAGTTGAGGTAAGGGAGGGGTTGGGGAAATCATTGATGAGGGAGCCAACATAGGCAGGAATAATGAGTCAGACGACAGTAATGGGTGCAGTATAAAAACCTAAATAGAATACAGTAAAATGTTAAGATAAATTTGAAAGAGGAGGAAATAGCAGGTAAATGGCAATCAAGAAGTGGAAAGACTATAATAAGCTCAAGGGGCTGCATAAAAGTAGGTGTGAAGCTAAGAATGGGTGAATGTGTGGCCCAAATGGTGTCTATGCTGGACTGTTTTTATCTGGAGTTCATTGATTGTCAGTTAGGCTTAGGCTAGGGTAACACACAATTTTATCCTGGAACAAATACTTTGTAGATGCTTGTTGTAGACACGCTCACCAAACATGTTAGCGTTGGTAGGAGAAAATGAAAGCACTGTGAACACTGATTATTTGCAAGGGCAGTACAGATCTCGAAAATCCTCTTGCAGCATGATCTGCAGCATCAGATTGAAGGAATAGATAGAGGATTTGAAATTAGACTCTATAGCCTAGTTATGCACAGAAATCTTCAAATGAACATCCATGAGAGGGGACCCTGCCTTTTAATAACTAGCTAGAGTGTTATGTGACTCTTCTTTTGTTTTTGGTAAATGTTAAAAACCTCTAAAGGAGTCAGTCTTGCTTAAATAATAGACTGCAGAGGCTCTCCAGTGCTTAGAGTATTTGAAATGACACTGCAGTTTAGCAGAGGAACATGTGCAGTAGTGTAAGGTGCATGTGCAGTAGTGTAATGCTGATACTAGGTTTATATGTCTAACATCTTCTAAATGATGAAAGGTGGAGATCACAATTAATTTTATAAAACATACCTAAATTATTTCAATATATGCTTTTATCAATTGCAGGTTTTGTCTGTGGTTATGTGACTTAATCTTCAGTATAACCATTGTAGACTGTATCTAAACAATTATCCAATTCTGATGGGTAGAGTATGCAATAAGCTAAATTTTTAACCTGACCTTAAATGTATGTGTGCTTTTTCATTTTGATATATAGTAGTAGTAGTTGGAACCCATTTGATGCTGTGGGTGCTCAAACACTGAATTACAATTCGCAATACCAAATGCAGTTAGTATATTTAAATAGTCTGCCTTGCAACACTAAACATTACATGCCAAAAATCAAAGGATCATAGAACCTCTCAGTCGTTTCTTGAACCACCTATAAGCCCTAAATGTTTGTGAAAACAGACGGGCAATACGTTTTCTGACTGACCAGGGTTCTTGTGGTTTTGTTTTTAATAATATTTTTGACTTCCAAATAACCCACTGTTTTTTTCTGAAAGGCAAAAATAAAAACTCTGAAAGTATCTGTTGGGAGTGGGGTTGACAAAAATGAACCACCAAACCCAAATTGTGATTAACTTTGAGCATTTTCCTTATGCAAAAGGACAGGTTGTTCAAAATGAAAAAATTTGCAATTGTAAGTAAAATCCAGGAACATAGACCTTACTAGTTAATAGACTGAGGATTTAGTTGCTGCCATTATTTAGTGTTTGCCCTTATTCTCCGAGCATGCATCACTAGTGGCAGAACAGGAGCTTCAGAACAGCATGTGACTGCTTTGGCTTTCCTTCTCCCATAAGCAGAAGGATTAGCACCCCATCATAAGCACATTCTGAGGCTCTTCTTCTGGTCTTTCCCTGGAGGCCTTTGCTTCTCCAATCCTATGCTGGCATTTAAAGCAGGTATAAGGAAGTAGTTAGACATCTAAATTTTATCTTGTATGCCTGTAATTCAGTGATCTCTAACCTTTTTAATGCCCAAGATCACTTTTTGAATCTAAGGGCAACCTGGCATCTACCCCACCCCACTCTCTCCATCCCCGTCCTCCCCCATCGCTTACTCTCTCCCACCCTCATTCACTTTCACTGGGCTGGGGCATGGGTTTGGGAGGAGATGCGGGCTCTGGGCTGGGGCCAAGGGGTTTGCAGTGTGGAAGGAGGATCTGGGCTGAGTCTGGGGCAGGGGGTTGGGATGCAGGAGGGGGTAAGGGGTGCAAGCTCTAGGAGGGAGTTTGGGTGCAGGAGTTGGCTCCGGGCTGTGGCAGAGTGTTGGGGTGCAGAAGGGGGTAAAGAGTGCTGGCTCTTGAAGGGCAATCAGGGCAGGGGCTTTGGGTGCAGGAGGGGGCTTGGGGTGCTGGCTCTGGGAAGGGGGTCAGGGCTGGGGCTTGGGATGCAGGATGGGGTTCAGGGTTCAGGAGGGGCTATGGGGTGCTGGCTCGGATGGGGACTCAGGGATGGGGGTTGGGGTGTGGCCTCCCACCGGGCAGCACTTACCTCCAGCAGCTCCCAGTTGGCGTGGTGAGGCTAAGGCAGGTTCCCTGCCTACCCCGGACCCACACCGCTCCAGGAAGGGGCCAACACGCCCCTGTGGCCCCTGGGGAGAGAGTGGGGGGGGGGACACATGGCTCTGCGCGCAGCCCCTCTCTGCAAGCACCGCCCCTGCAGCTCTCCTGGCCAATGGGAGCTGTGGGGGCGGTGCTTGCAGCCAGGAGCAACCGGAGGGAGACCCCTGCCTGCCCCTGGGACTGTGCTGGCTGCTTCTGGGAGTGGCGTGGGGCCAGGGTAGGCAGGGGGTCTGCCTTAGCAGCAGCCACACTGCACCACCAGAGATCACGATCAACTGGGAAATCCTCTAGGATTGACCAGTTGATCGCAATGACTAGTTGGTGACCACTGCATCATTGCAGATGCAAGGTTTAAAAGCCTTCTTTAAAACTTTCTCTATTTTTTTTAAGACTGTGACTAGTTTAGGAACTCCCCCAGAACAAATATTCTTAAAAAATATTTGCTGCAAAGAGATGTTTCTGTATGAAAACATGAAAATGTTCATATAAACTAGTAATTGCAAATTATTAAACAACTAGTTGCAGTTTAAAAAAAAATAAAGTAGGACCTGCCAAATATTCACATCAGGCATAATAAATATCCTGTTCTTCTATTGTTCAGCAGATCTTAAATTTTTTAAATGCAACATGAAAGAACATGTATTGTTTAAAGTACTTCTTTCCTCAGAAGAACTTTATCATACCTTGCTTGTCAGAAAAGTTTCTTTTATTTTAAAAAAGCAGGATTTGTATCTGTTAATATTATTCACTCTTGAGAAAATGAAGGCTTGGATTTTTACCCAGATAGTTTAATTTTTGACTAGAGCTTCAGTGTGCAGGGACTAAGAACTATATTATCAAGAAGATAAAATGTCCAGCAGCTGGCTTTGTGAGACAGCACCACTATCCAGCTTGAAGGACCAGAACAGCCATCTTCTCTTAACTAACTTCATCAACAGTCTGAATAAATGATACAAGCTATTGTAAATCTAATTGTCCAGTAGCTTATTTACAAGTATAAAATTTGGCTCAGGGATTAAGTGAATGCTGGGATTTAATTCTATGAAGTTTTGAAGCATCCAAAGTAAAAGAGCTTTCTGTGCAAATCTGCTTTTAATGATATTTTAACATAAAATTATTGGAGATTTATGATGATACAAGAAGCATAAAACTTTACTTCAGCTTAGAGAAGGTCACCAGATTTGAAGTATTTTGGACAAAGGGAGGGGAGCAGATTCCAAATTCATAGTTCTTTCTTAGAAAGAACGTGGCCAGCAGCCTTTTCTCAATTATATAAGCAGTGCTTGAGCTCAGGTTCCTCTGCTGATCTCAACTTTGGTGTTATGGCACAGGGTGATAGATAGATCCTAAATAGCCTAAAGTTCTCAAAGCTAAGGCCAACACCTTAAACACCACCCAGAAATACACAGGCAGCCCAGTGCAGGTCATGGAGTACAGGTTCACTTTGTTTCAAATGGGATATCTGCTTACTAAACCGCCACTGTGCATCAGGCTTAGCTTCCACATCCTTTTAAAGGTGTACTCTATGTAGAGTTCATTGCAGTTGTTTAATCTTGAAGCAACAAAGAGATCTGTCTCTGAAAGAAGCTGTACATAAATGATAAGAAGCTGACCTGGCTGCAGCTGCTACCTGATCTTCTAGGAGCAGTTGACAATTCAATGAGACTCTTAACCTGCAAACCTATACAACAAATGACAGGTGCACACCCTCATTTGAATATTCGATATTCTCGCTGTATCCTCCAGCTGCATATGTGAAGACCCAAGTAATTTAGATAGTACACATTCACTTCTGTGAACAGTACCCTTCCCCCCACCCCCAAATGTTTAACTATCAAAGTGCATAAACATGGACGCTGTCTGTTTGGTTCCATAGTATGTAGGCATATGTGAAGTTATTTCTAAGTCACTTTAGACTAGAGATCTGTTACTGATCTGGCACCAGCGAAAACTGAGATTAACAGTGAAGTCAATGTTGAATCAAGCCTTTGATCTCTTGTTCTTTCATTCATTTATAGTTTGATACTACTTTAAAGTATATGGAATATTTATAGTGTCAAAGTATTATCCCAAGATGTATACAGAATTTAGTCTGAAGAATAGAAAATAGATTTATGCATTAAACATTAGTGAAGCAACACCAATGCAGATTAATTCAACTGACTGTGCCAGTTGACTTGTTTTGAGGAATAATTTAAATTAACGTTTCCCAAAAGGGGAGAATATAGCTCTTTGTCTCTCCAGACAAAATTTTAAGCAGACAGTGTTCTATCAAACTGTGGTCTAAAAGTTCTCTCCTTATCTTGTTTTTCCTAATGGACAAAGTTGAAAACATTTATGGGAAAGTGTAGGGACGCTATTTTACATTTTTATGTGATGACATTTTGTATCTTAATTGCAACCTTATATTGTCTTAATAATTATCGCTGATTTTATATGCAGTAAATGGAAATAATAGATGCACTGTTTTAAATAAGGCAACCCTCCAGTTCCTGAATGCAGAGTCTAAAAAGTCAGAAGTCATTATCCCGATGACAGAACCAGAAATCCTAAGTAAAATGGTATAATAGTGCCGATATCCCTTTTAATATGGTAAACATTTTTTTTAAGTGAGTAGAAAGCATAAGACAGTGAAGTAAGAGTTGAATAGTGAATTCAAAGCTTGGAAGCAGCCATATTTTGCAAATTTAAAGAGGACACGTTTGATTTGAAAATGAATGGAAGACATTTTGCTAGTGGCTTGAAATTTTTTGGGGCTTTTTCCTGTCCTTTTCCCCATTTTTAGGTTGTGTTAACATTTTACTTTTAGAGTGTTTCACAGAAGACGCACACGCACGCGCACACACACCACACTGTGTTTATATAGAGGATGTGGGTTAAAGGTTTAATTTAATTCAGAATGACCACAATACAAATGAGTGGCAAAACATTGATTGAGTTGTACATGTCATTTCAAAAAGTGTGAGTAAAACCTTTAGATCACACCACTATGTATTCTTTATAAGCCACATATGTTGTAAAAAACCCCAAATCCTGTTCTAGGAATGTTTTACAGAGGATTTAAAAGTACTATTGGGACATTTTTTTGATCTTCTTTAGTTACCATCAGTCCAAATGTATAGAGTTCAGAGGAAGCCACAAAAACTGTTAAAATGACATAAAATAGCTTTTCTAAACCGAAAATCACTCTGGACACCAAGAGCTAGAAGCAAGTGCTGTTTGTTTCTTTGGAAAGCTGGGAAATCTCCTCTTGTCAACAGTATAAAGCTCGTATTCTAGCTTTGCAGTGTCATGAGATACTGTATCTTAAACCTCTCAAGAATCCAGGAATTAATATCACCTAGGCTTTGGGACAGGATCATTTTTGGAAGGAAAAGAGCTATTCCACATTCGGAAAGAACTGAGGGGGAAAAAAATCGCCGGATTATTTTTAAAATTTGCAGTTGTTTGAAGGTTCTCAGTGGTTTATATGTTAAAAATAGTCATGGAGCAGATGGACAAAGGGCAGATATTGTGGTCTAAGACCAAATTGCATAATCATGTGATTTTTAAAAACATCACTTTAATTAAAAATTTCACATTTATAGCAGAATATTCCCACCACTAATGTGATGTGTGTGGCTGCATTTCTGTCAGATGTATTTCCAAGTATAAAAAAGCATATCCTGATCTCTAGATGCCTTGGACTTAATTTTAAAAACACAGTGACATAAAAACCCAGCAGCAAATATACTGTATGAGTGCAATTCATGGATTGGATAGAACAGAAGTGAATTTAATAATCAAATAGATCTGATGTTATAAGTATTTTTAACAGGATTATGGGATGCAAATGGCTTTATGTAAGATGGATTACCCGTGCTTTTAATATTTGATCATTTTAGGGGTAGATGCCTGCATTTTATATGCAATCCAGTACAGTGGGTCTGGAAAGTGGTGCTCTGCTGATTAGAATCCTAGATAATATTTTTAGTTCATTTCTCTTTTCACAGTTTAAAGTGTTGAATTTAAAACCAGTGAGCAATTATTTTAATAGTTTTCAAAATGGATAGCCTCTTTGGGTATGTCTACTTGACAATTTAAAAACCCATGACTGGCTTGTGCCAACTGACTTGGGCTTGTGGGACTCAGGCTAAGGGACTATTTAATTGCAGTGTAGATGAAGCCTGGTCTCTAGAACCATGCGAAGTGGGAGGATCCCAGAGCTCAGACTGCAGCCCAAGTCAGATCATCCACACTGCAATTAAACATCCCCTTAGCCTGAGTCCGGCAAGCCCGTGTCAGCTGGCATAGGCCAGTGGCGGGTGTCTGTCTAACTGCAGTATGAATGTACCCTTACCTATTGAAGTGAGGCTCAAAAACTATCAGACTATCAGCCTTATAACTATCGCTTTGTGTACTTTTCCTAAGGCAAAGAATGTACATGGCCATTCTACATAGTTGTCAAAACAGCACCACAAAACACCTAATGTATGCTATATACAGGAGAAATTTTTGGGACAAAATGTCATACAATAAACAAGATCAGTGAAATGTTAGTTTTGGGCTGAAGTACGTGGAAAATGTCATGAGCAATTAAACTCCAAAGAATGTCTGAAAAGTCTCATACTTCCAGTACTGCAAGTTCTTGACCTTTTGGTAAATGAAATTTCAGGAAGCTTGCAGCTGGCACGGAAGGGTCGCTTCATGTGACTGTGCATTGTTGGTGGTGCTTTATTCTGTGAATGCTTATAATATGCCACTCCATATTAGAGGAACAGGAGAGTGACTCTTCTTTTAAGGTAACATGACTCCCTTTGGAAAGCTGAAGTCTTTGAAATCCATGGAGGAATAATTTTTTATTAACAAATTTAACTGGAAAGGTGTCAAATAGTTGACATTTTTGGCTTTTATGCTAGTTTGAACTGGTTATTTTGTCTCTAAATTATCAACATTTATAAGGAGATAACTATGATCAGAGGAGGACTGTGATTCTACTTCCTAGTGCTAACATCATGGTCCCTGCCAAGCCTGCTATTTATGCTGCTGTGCTCCTGTGGAGGAACACTTAGCAGTAGCTTCTACTGCACTGCAGTGTGTACCCTTTAGATATAGGCTGGCAGGAGGAGGCAGCATAGGGGCTATACAGGAAGTAATGACTTTGACCACTGGGAGCACTTAATAGATATTTATGTAATATTGCATATCAGAAGTGTACAAGAAAACTATAATTTCAGCTGGTTTTAATTAAAGGGAATCAATTCCATTATCTATCTTTTTCCCTTTTTCTTTCAACTGCTAGTAATGCATTCTCATAAGAGATGTGAGCACAAGTTGCAGATTATAATTAATTGCAGTTGGCCTGATGGCTGAAGGGCAGAACAGAATTCTGTTTCACTTGGATCAAAATATGGGTCCAGTGCCCTCAACCAGTAGATGAATTGTTATGATGACAGCATAGACTGCCTCTACAGAAGGGAGTGCCTTGCATTGCACTCAATCTACCCCCTCTGGCTGAAGTTCAGATTGTTAGTTATTGAAGGACTGCACAGGGAGCAACACTAAAACCTGCAAGACCAGAGGAGGAGGGGATGCTGTGAGTAGGCTCACTGACAGGTGGTGAAAGTAACAAATGGAAACATCTTAGAAAACCTCCCTTAAAACGACTAAGTATGGAATTTACACTTTGAAAATCCAGTGTGGTGGGGGGGGTACCCTGGGTTTATTAAGTGGACCCCAAATCCCAAACCACGTGCCTGAGAACCCTTACCCTTTCCTCCCCCTAGGACCAGATCCCTTCAACCCTTGAGGAAAGAGGAATTAACCCCAGAAACAGATGGTACACTGAGTTATCAAACAGCACTTTTATCTGGTTAGTGACAAACCCTTGATTAGTACAAGAGAGCGTGGGCAGGGGGAAGGAGGTCGGTTGTGGGGAGTCTTATATACCTCCAGCCCAAGCAATAGCACAGTGTACTGAGTCCCCAGTGCCTAGATGTAGAGGAATGCTCTCTAACCTGCTAGAGGCCTCTAGCCTTAGTCTCTTAGTCCTAAACAGGGTGCCTTCCACGCCATGCACTGGTGCTTGAGTACCATGTGAGCTCAGAGGGTAAATCCCAGTCTCTGCTGCATTGCTTGGTGTCTGTCCCCATGATTGCTGTGCTGATCAGGACTCCCATGCTAAGTACAGGCTGGTCATTCATCCTGGCTATGCCTGTGCCCCTAGCCTGTTTCCTGAGCCAGTCCTATAGCCCTGTATTCAGGCTGTTTGGGCCTGCTTCCCCTAGTGGCAGCAGCCACATGTGCTCAGGCCTGAGCATATTTCCTTTCTCAGGGCCTACCCCTGTGTCTGCTGGTATTCCTACAGCCAGTCAATTGGCCTGAAGCCAGTTCACGTCCCTGCTTGGGCCGGCTGCAATCCCACTTTGAAATGGGGAATTTCTCCCTTCCAATGTGGAAGTGGGCTGGCAGCAGGACATCAGGATGGGCTTTCCTCCCAGTCCTCTGTCTACTAACAGTGCTCCAAGGCCAGCTCCCCTCTCTACTTACCCCTTAGGGCTTGTGGGAGCAGGGCTGCTTCTTTCGCACGGCTGCTGATCTGTTGAGTGAGTGCTTCACGCCAGGTAAACTGCCAAACCTTCCCAAATCGTAATCTGAGATAATTACCCTGTAACATGGCCGCTCTATGGTAAAGTCCTTACAAAATTTTACATTAAAAATTAAATATAGCTAGCAATTTACATGTGAAGTTAGAAGTCAGTCCCACCAAAATTAGTCAAGTGTCTGCAGAACTTTGCCTACAGGAAAGCATATATGTAATATAAGTAATCCCATTTAAGGAAGTGAGACTACTTGCAGTGATTAATTAAGCATTTGTGTGTTCGTTTGGTGGTTTTTTTTTAATAATATTCTCCTGAATTGTTTAAAGGAAACGTTTGTTTTTTCCCCTACACATAAAATAGTGTCTAAGAGTATTTAAACAAATAAAATGTTCTTGGGTTATTTTACATATACTGTTAACAAAATGGATACTTAGATTTGAACATTTTCATGAAAAATATTAAAGTTTTTAAAATCTCTCCAATGCTCATATGGTACAGACTAAATTAGCTCTGTGTCCTCATCTCATCTTATATACCATTTTAGGCCTGTATTCTTACTAATGTCCCATGAACTTCTGTGTTATGGAAGGCCAAGAAGGTCATAAACCTTGGCTCCTTGGCAAGTCCAGTCTGTTCATTTTCTTAATTCACTTGGATCTAGGCAATGGAGTATATTTTAATATATTTTATAAAACACTTTATTGCCTTAAAGAGAATTTTTGGTATTGTGGAAATTAACTCCAGTGTACAAGCCAAGAACTTCATGTGTTGAAGCTTGAATTGCCCACTCCTGTGGTAAAACTCATGGGAGAGGGCAAAGTGGGAGAAAATCTCTGCAAGGTGTTTCTCCCAGCATTCTCCCTGGTGGTTCTGTTGATGAAGAGGGAAATTTTGCCAGCTTGTTGCAAGGCTCACATCCACAGTGCTGACCCCAATGGATATAGGAGATAAGGCCATCCATGCAGAGGGCCTGTGCTGGTTCTGTACCCTTGTATACTCTTGCATGGAAGAATCTGGCTTCCCATTTTGTGTACCTCAAGTCTGTGCAATCTGGCCCTGAGTTACTAGGGCTCTATGGAGAATGTGAAAATCTTTGTAATGTTTTCATGAAAAGGCTGTGTAACTTACTTTCTCTGCTCACTTTGAATTGCTACCCACTAGGTGTGAAAGAGTTAATTTCTTCTTTGAGTAGTGTCTCTATGGATGCTCCACTTCAAATGTACAGTAGCCTCTTGGGCCCTTGATCAGAGATTTCTACAGCAATAACAACAAGGAGTCCGGTGGCACCTTGAAGACTAACAGATTTATTTGGGCTTTAAGGTGTCACAAAAACAAGGAGTCTGGTGGATACAGACTAACATGGCTACCCCGTGATACTAGCCGGCAATGTTTTTTTGGCGCATGCATGCACCCTTCACCTCCTTGGTTATATAGGGGTTGCAGTGGGGGTGGAGGGATGAGGGCTCCAGCTGGGGGTGCGGGCTCCGGGGTGCAGGAGGATGGGACTGAGGGGTTCAGAGGGCAGGAGTGGGATCAGGGCTGCTCCCAGAAGCAGCAGCATGTCCCCCCTCTGGCTCCTACACAGAGGCACAGCCAGGTTGCTCTGTGCACTGCCCAGTCTGCAGGGGCAGTGCTTGGGGTAGGGGCAGTGTGCAGAGCCCCCTGTCTGCGGACCCATTGCACACATGGATCGGGGCAAGTCCCAGACCCCACTCCCTAGCAGGAGCTTGAGGGCCGGATTGAAATGTCTGAAGGGCCGGATGCGGCCCCCGGGATGGAACACTGTGTCTGTCTAGAGTGCAGTCAGCCTTTTCTTTTCCTTTATGCAGTTAGGTAGTCTATAGTTGTAGTTAATGTTTAGTGTAGTTAGTTTTATATGAGAGGATTGAGAATGTTTTTCCTCTTTTCCTTCTGGGAGACTCGTCTTCTCCTGGCAGGGCATGCCTGGCTTTCCAGGCTTCAAGCTCTGCTTTCTTTCCAAGAGGCTATACTGGTAAGCAACGGGCAGTCCAAGTGTGTCCATCGCCTTGGGGAGTCCCACATGTCCCTGAAGTGTTCCGTCTGTTTGGCCCCAATGTCCAGCGCTAGGAACTACAGGGAGACAAAGCTCAGACTGCTAGCCATGGAAAGCTCCCTGAAACCACCCTCTGAGCCAGGTCAGGAGACTCCCACCCCCACACTCCCATTACATGTGTCCCCGTATAGATCCAGTGCCATGTCAACCAGGGGCATCCTTCCCCCAAGACAGGGAAGTCTTTGGAGCCCGTTGGGAAGATTCCCAGAAAGAGGAGTGCAGACTCTCACTCTAAGGAGCTAGTTCCAAAAAAGACCAGGTCCCTGTTGAGGTCCTCCATCTCCTAGGATACAGTTTGGGCCAAGGACTCTTCTTTCCAGAAAGCCCCAGAGCTGCAAGAACGGGAAGCACATCTCCAGTAGGGCACCATACCAGTAAGGAGGATAAGCAAGCATTGGTGCCTAACATCTACAATGATTGCTTTATGTCTGTAATTGTAGGTACCATCGGCTTCAGCTATGGTGACTCTGGTTACAGTGTTGGTGCTGGGGTTCTTTCTGGTACCACAGGAATTTCAATACTCGAGGGACCTCTCGATGTCGGATGAACCAGAGTCCCTGTTGTTGATGGGTACCGAGCATCTTTTGATACTGAGACTTTGGTCTCTGAATGGTCATTCCACGGGACAGGACTCTCCTCTGTCCTTAATGGCTGCCCTCTGCACTCATCGGAGGATGTGGAGGAAGAGGTCTCCCAATTGGTCTCCTTGACTTTTGGTGAGAATTCTTCTACATACCTCTTCAGAAATCTGCCTTTGCACAGGGAGGACCTTGCAGGTTATGAAGGATGGTGAAATCAGCCATGCCAGTCACCCCCCCTACAATGGCCATATTGAGACCTGAGGGCTACCTATTTGCAGCAGTTTCACAAAGCACTGGTAAGCCCAGGATTTCACATTCTCCAAATACTCATCCATGACAGGCAGGGACATTTGAAGAGCAAAAGGCTAGGGCAGATGAGGAAGTCAATCCTGAGACTCCGATTTCATCATTGTCACTGGATATGGCAGTTCTGCCTCCACCACATTCCACGCATACAACTTCAGGCAGTTTCAGGACCTCATTAGAAGGGTAGCAAACACCCTGCAGATCCCTGAATCTGCTTGCTCATCTGAATTTATAGCTGTGCGCTTTAGCCCATCTCCGTCCGTCTTATCCACTTCCACCAGGCTTGAGAGCAGATCACCACAGACAATGGGTTTTTGGAGGTCATAACCTCAGGCTACATCATCCAGTTCATGACACACTCTCCCTTCCACCCCCCTTTCTTGTCCTTCTTCATGAGCGTCTACTGAGGCAAGAGATGGACTCTTTTCTCTGACTAGGAAAAATAGAATCAGTCCCTTCCCCTCACAGGGGCAGGGGGTTCTACTCAAAATATTTTAGTGCCAAAGAAAGATCTATAATGCTTAATCAAGTTTGTGAAGCCTCAAAAGTTCAGGATAGTGACTCTGGCAACCATAATTCCTTTACTGGAAGACGGGGATTGGTTTTCATTCCTCGACCTGCAAGATGCTTACTTCCATATAACTATTCACCCATTGCACAGAAAATACCTATAATTCACCATAGGCCAAGATCATTTCCAGTATCAAGTGCTCCCCTTCAGCCTATCCTTGACCCAAATGATGATTTCGAAAGTTCTAATGGTAATGGTGGCTTGTCTTTTGCTGGAAGCATTCCTGCTGGTCTTGTACCTTGATGACTGGCTACTCAATGGCTGCTTCTTTGAGGTGGTGTTATCATTCACCCAGAAAGCCCACACTCTGTTTCAAGAGTTGGGCCTACTGCTGAATGTAAAGAAATCCATGCAGGTACCAGTACAAAGGATACAGTTCATAGGGGCGTACTTAGATTCATTGATGGCCAGAGCATACCTCCCTTTAGACAGATTTGTGAGGTCTAGTAGGGACAATTCAGGGAAGCCCTCAGACCACAATAAAGAACTGTCTTCAACTCTTGAGTCATATGGCAACTTGGACCTTTGTGACCAATCGTGTAAGGCTATGCCTCTACTGTTTCCAGGGATGGCTCAAAATTACATATTATCTGAACTGGGCCACCTTGGACAGGCAAGTGATGGTCCTCTTGCTCATAAAGAGCTCCCTAGACTGGTGGAGGAGCAACTCATCTGTGTAGGCATCCTTTTCTGTTGCCTAACCTCATCAGTGACGCTATTAGGATGGAGAGCCCACTGCAATACTGTCATGATTCAGATCAGATGGACAGCTCACAAAACCAGTCTCCACATGAACTTGTCAGAGCTCGGGGGGAGATAGGAATGCTTGCTCCCATTTCCTGGCAAAGCAGTCTGGGTCATGTCAGACATGTCCTGCAAGTTTTACATCAACAAAGCAGAGAAGAGCAAGATTCCCCTCCTTATGCACCAAAGCCATAAAGCTATCTATATCTATCTATCTATCTATCTAGAGCCCACCATACCCAGATTTCAGCAGTCTGCCTCCCAGGCAACCAGAACACCGCAGACACTTCTCCCACTACTACAGATGGGAGCTGGACAGTCAGGTTCTCCACAGCATATTCCAGAAATGGGGACTGCCAGAGATCGATCTTTTCAGCACTTCTGAGAACAAGAAGTTCCCTCTTTTCTGTTCAAGGGGAGGTCTGGGTCACTACTCTCTGGAGTAGGCCTTCCTTCTACCATGCAACAAGAGCTTGTTCTATGCTTTTTCCCCAAACATCCATGTTTCTAAGAGTGCTAAACAAGATCAGGCAGGACAAGGCCAGAGCTATCCTCATAATATTTACCTGGCCAAGACAAGCTTGGTACTCTTACCTGCTTCAGCTCTGTCCAAGCTCTGGATTATTCCTTACCTCCTGTCTCAGGATGTGGGTCATGTGCTTCACCCCAACCTAGTGGTTCTGTGCCTCAGGCTCCTGGATGGTTCTCAGGAGCAGAGGCTTCCTATGCCATGGGTGTGCAGCAGACGCTATTAATCAGTAGGAAGACATCAGCCTGCATTATTTATCTGCAGAAATGGAAGACATTTGTCCATTAGTGCCGATGGCACTATCTCATACCTGAATAGGTTTTCCCTTTCCTCACCCTAGCTTACCTGTTGTATCTGAAGACTTCCAGGTTATCCATCAGTTTGATCAAGAGACACCTGTCTGTCAATTCATCCCCTGTTAAAGGGATTCTCCATTTTTGCTCACCCGGTATCATCCAGTTTTATTAAGCATCTGGGTAACCTTTTCCTCCACATTAGACTCCCCATCCCGTCGACCTGGTTCTCAATCACCTCACGAGACCCCCATTTGAACCAATGGTGACCCGCTCCCTACTTAAGTCTCATGGGAGACTTTAATCACCCTGATATCTGCTGGGAGAGCAATACAGCGGTGCACAGGCAATCCAGGAAATTTTTGGAAAGTGTAGGGGACAATTTCCTGGTGCAAGTGCTGGAGGAACCAACTAGGGGCAAAGCTTTTCTTGACCTGCTGCTCACAAACAGGGAAGAACTAGTAGGGGAAGCAAAAGTGGATGGGAACCTGGGAGGCAGTGACCATGAGATGGTCGAGTTCAGGATCCTGACACAAGGAAGAAAGGAGAGCAGCAGAATACGGACCCTGGACTTCAGAAAAGCAGACTTTGACTCCCTCAGGGAACAGATGGGCAGGATCCCCTGGGAAAACAACATGAAGGGCAAAGGGGTCCAGGAGAGCTGGCTGTATTTTAAAGAATCCTTATTGAGGTTGCAGGAACAAACCATCCCGATGTGTAGAAAGAATAGTAAATATGGCAGGCGACCAGCTTGGCTAAACAGTGAAATCCTTGCTGATCTTAAATGCAAAAAAGAGGCTTATAAGAAGTGGAAGATTGGACAAATGACCAGGGAGGAGTATAAAAATATTGCTCAGGCGTGCAGGAGTGAAATCAGGAAGGCCAAATCACACTTGGAGTTGCAGTTAGCAAGAGATGTTAAGAGTAACAAGAAGGGTTTCTTCAGGTATGTTAGCAACAAGAAGAAAATCAAGGAAAGTGTGGGCCCCTTACTGAATGAGGGAGGCAACCTAGTGACCGAGGATGTGGAAAAAGCTAATGTACTCAATGATTTTTTTGCCTCTGTCTTCACGCACAAGGTCAGCTCCCAGATTGCTGCACTGGGCAGTACAGCATGGGGAGAAGGTGACCAACCCTCTGTGGAGAAAGAAGTGGTTCGGGACTATTTAGAAAAACTGGACGTGCACAAGTCCATGGGGCCGGATGCGCTGCATCCGAGGGTGCTAAAAGAGTTGGCGGGTGAGATTGCAGAGCCATTAGCCATTATTTTTGAAAACTCATGGCGATCGGGGGAGGTCCCAGATGACTGGAAAAAGGCTAATGTAGTGCCCATCTTTAAAAAAGGGAAGAAGGAGGATCCGGGGAACTACAGGCCAGTCAGCCTCACCTCAGTCCCTGGAAAAATCATGGAGCAGGTCCTCAAGGAATCAATTATGAAACATTTAGAGGAGAGGAAAGTGATCAGGAACAGTCAGCATGGATTCACGAAGGGGAAGTCGTGCCTGACTAACCTAATTGCCTTCTATGATGAGATAACTGGCTCTGTGGATGAGGGGAAAGCAGTGGATGTGTTATTTCTTGACTTTAGCAAAGCTTTTGATACGGTCTCCCACAGTATTCTTGCCACCAAGTTAAAGAAGTATGGGCTGGATGAATGGACTGTAAGGTGGATAGAAAGCTGGCTAGATCGTCGGGCTCAACGGGTAGTGATCAATGGCTCCATGTCTAGTTGGCAGCCGGTTTCAAGTGGAGTGCCCCAAGGGTCGGTCCTGGGGCCGGTTTTGTTTAATATCTTTATTAATGATCTGGAGGATGGTGTGGACTGCACTCTCAGCAAGTTTGCAGATGACACTAAACTAGGAGGCGTGGTAGATACACTAGAGGGTAGGGATCGGATACAGAGGGACCTAGACAAATTAGAGGATTGGGCAGAAAAAAACCTGATGAGGTTCAACAAGGACAAGTGCAGAGTCCTGCACTTAGGACGGAAGAATCCCATGCACTGCTACAGACTAGGGACCGAATGGCTAGGTAGCAGTTCTGCTGAAAAGGACCTAGGGGTCACAGTGGACGAGAAGCTGGATATGAGTCAACAGTGTGCTCTTGTTGCCAAGAAGGCTAACGGCATTTTGGGCTGTATAAGTAGGGGCATTGCCAGCAGATCGAGGAACGTGATCGTTCCCCTTTATTCAACATTGGTGAGGCCTCATCTGGAATACTGTGTCCAGTTTTGGTCCCCACACTACAAGAAGGATGTGGAAAAATTGGAAAGAGTCCAGCGGAGGGCAACAAAAATGATTAGGGGTCTGGAGCACATGACTTATGAGGAGAGGCTGAGAGAACTGGGATTGTTTAGTCTCCAGAAGAGAAGAATGAGGGGGGATTTGATAGCAGCCTTCAACTACCTGAAGGGGGGTTCCAAAGAGGATGGAGCTCGGCTGTTCTCAGTGGTGGCAGATGACAGAACAAGGAGCAATGGTCTCAAGTTGCAGTGGGGGAGGTCCAGGTTGGATATCAGGAAAAACTATTTCACTAGGAGGGTGGTGAAACACTGGAATGCGTTACCTAGGGAGGTGGTAGAGTCTCCTTCCTTGGAGGTTTTTAAGGCCCGGCTTGACAAAGCCCTGGCTGGGATGATTTAGCTGGGAATTGGTCCTGCTTTGAGCAGGGGGTTGGACTAGATGACCTCTTGAGGTCCCTTCCAACTCTGATATTCTATGATTCTATGACTCTAATATATCCATGAAGACAGCTTTCTTAGTTACCATCATATTGGCCTATAGAATTAGGGGGATTGGAGCCTCACTGGTAGATCACCCATTTACAATGCTCTTTAATGATAAAGTCTCTTTACGTCCACATCCTAGGTTCCTACCAAAGATTACATTGGATTTTCATCTTAACCAGTCTATTCGTCTACCAGTATTTTTTTTTCCTGAAACCTCATAGTTCTCCAGAGGATCCTATTTCTATAGCCTGGGCATTAGAAGGGCCTTGGCCTTCTCTCTGGATAGCACTAAGCAGTTTAGGAGATCACCTAGATTCTTTGTATCCTTCACAAATGACTATAAGGAGACACCTGTCTCTACTCAGACTTTCTAAATGGATATTGGGTTTTATCTCCACCTGTTATGAGTCTGCAAGTGCTCAGCTCCCGGGGTCAGAGCACAAAGAGATCACAGGTAAAATCTACTGCATTTTTGAAGAATGCTCTGTGTATGAGATGTAGAGCTGCTACCTGGGTCCTTGGTCCCATTTTCAAAGCATTACTCTGCTCCATGCTGGCAGATACGATACAGCCCTTGGCTTTGCAGTACTGTCTTCAGTTCTGGACCCAGTATCGAAGCTCCCTCCTCCCTTTAGGGATACTGCTCGGATGTCACCTGAAGTGAAGCAACCATAGGGACACTTCTTGAAGAAGGAAATGTTACTCATCCTGTGCCGTAACTATAGTTCTTTGAAATGTGTACCCCTATGGGTGCTCCACTATCTGACCTCCTTCCCCTCTGCTTTGGTTCTTCCCTTGGGGATGCCTGGGTAGAGAAAGAACTGAGGGCAGTTTGCCCTCACACCCCCTACATAGCCTTGGTGTCTGCCATAGGGAGGCATAGGGTGCATGTGTGGTCTGAAGGGGCACTGCTGGCTAGAAACCTCCGATGGAGGCTTCAGGAGGCACATGTGCACCTGAAGTGGAACACCCATAGGGGAATACATCTGGAAAAAATAGTTATTGCACAGAGTGAGTAACATTTCCTTCTCCCCTGGGACAGGGGAATAAGTGAGGGGTGTTGATGTGATGTAGGCTTTCTAGGTTGGTTTGAATTAACTATCAGGAACTGTCCACATATGAATGAAGTTGCCTTGACAAACAATTGGACATTAACTTTTAATGAATTGGAGCCAAGGGAAGCAGAATGTGTGAACACAGTGTGGCAGTAATTGGAGACAAAGGAGTAATGTGAAAGCACACTGTGATATAAGACTTTGTGCTGGCAGGGCAGAGGGGGAGAGAAGATGGAGATGAAGTCCCTGGAGGTTTTGGACTAGAATGGCAAGTAATAGTGCCAACATGGATTCTCATTTAAGCATTGCTTTTCCATTTAAACCTAACCTCATCATTCTAACCTAAATGCTGTACTCCTGTTGACTAACTCATGCTGGCTTGTTTTGAAGAGGCTGACCTGCTTTGCTGCAAATACCTGCTAGTTGCATCACTCCCTAAAGGAGTAAGGTTTCTAATGGGTCTAAACTCATTTGAATCTGCTGGAGAGCTGTGGTGAAAACCGGGTGCTGAAGCCAGTGGGCTCAGTTTTGAAGTAGTGGAGCCATGGGTTTTGCCCTCGCTTTGCAAAAAATGGCACGGTAAGGCCTAGCCCAGTAAAGGGAACACTTGCAGGGAGACTATATAAAAGCTGGAGGCATGGTACATCCTGTAAATCTGTGGCAGATTTAAAACCCCACTGTCCTGACAATTCACATACACAAAAAATCCTCCTTGTGGGGAGAATCTCCATGTCTGTGATCTCTGAGATAGACAAAACATAAATGTATTATAGTTTTCATAAGTAAGGACAGTATGAAATTGAAAGTACCATATAAATGTCATAAGAGATGTAGATAGAAAATATTTTTCCTACTCATGGTATAAATTTAATTTTTCAAAGTTATCTTAAAGTTGGGAAAGAAGATTCAGAATGGTATGCATTTGGCTTCAGACTGTCTAGTGGGCCAGGCTGCTGTTGTGATATTGGACCCCACATTTAAATACCATATAAGATAGTAACATGAGTTGGTTTATTAATTCTAAGTATTAGGACTACTGTGTGAATGATTACTCACAAGTAAAATCTTATTGTGTGTTTAGGAGGTAGCCGTGAAATACTTTCCTTGCTGTTTTAAATGGTATTTTAGCACAACAATACAGGGTTTAGGAATATCTAGCAGCCAAAGGCTGGTAGTATGCATTGATTTTGTTTCTCTAGCTCACTGTGCATATATTACCATTTCTTCCCTTCAGCTTCATCAATATTTTGTAGGTGCCGTTTCAATTAATATTATAAAACCAAATCAGGAGCTGTTAAATGGTCTCAGGATTTTTTTATAAGGTGAAAGTAACATTTTCAGAGAGGTGGTGCTGCCCCATATGGGATATCTTAGTAACTCTCTCCTCTTTGCTACAATTGGGCCTTGTGTTTCTGTCACTTAACAAAACTATATTGAGAAATGTTGACGTTGAACTGAAGGTATTCTAGGTGATTTTGGGTATGAGGGGCAAGAAAAATATGCTTGATCTCCCCCCTCCCATCTCTGCCAGGAAATAAAATGCAAATCATTCCCCCTCTAACTCCTCCATCCCCAGACACAAACACATTTATACAGTGTGAATGTTGATAATGTAAATATAATAAGTCCAGCAATCCAAAAGTTACAGTTCTCTATGGACGGCACATTGCATGGACTGGGAAAGGCTGTGCTTGACCTTCCCCCTTGGCCCCAGCCTAGGCAGGCTGCTCCTCTTCAGAGACGCGTGCTGCTGGGGCTGGAACGAGGGCAGCCGGAACTTAAGGTGGCTGGGACCACCCATGCAGTTCTCCTAGCAGTATCATACTATAATCTTATTATGAAATGTTTCTGCTTTTCCTGTTTTTTGATGGGTGGATTGGGGTTTAGGTTTGTGACTTAAAAGTTGCATAAGTACACTATTCTTCACTTTATTATTTGAGGTATTTTAATAATAATATTGGCTCATTACTGGGTACATTCTAGTGGAGGGCACCATCACCGAGTTCATCATCAAGCCAGCAGAGGGCTCCATAATTACCTGAGTACAGGAAAAGAAAGTACAGTAATATTTTGACGTCAGAGGGAACTGGACACTGGAGGAAGCCGTAGGCAGTGTGTGCAGGAACACCAAACAGGAGGTCGCCTGAGAGCTCGGACTAGACGGCTGAGAGCTGATCAGAAACTTGCTGCTGTTAGCAGGGGGACAAAAGTAGCTGCATCAGGAGGATGCCGGGCAGTGGTCTGCAAAATGGTGTGGAAAGATTACACTGAAACTCTTAAGGCTTGTGTACACATTAAAGTTAATTTGGATTAAGGTAGTCTGTGAATTTAAAGCATAATAGCTATTCCTGAGTAAGTCCACGTGTTTATAAGCCCTCAGTTTTTATACCTTGGTATTGGGGTTAGACAGTTTTTACTTGGCACGTCCAGATAACTTGCATCCAAGCATTTTAAAACGGCTAGTTGAGTAGGGTTGCCAACTTTCTATTTGCAGAAAACCAACCATCCTTGCCCCACCCCCTGTCCTGCCCCTTCCCTGAGGGCACACCTCTGCCCCACCCCAGGGATGAGAGGTTTGGGGTGCAGAAGGGCTCTGAGTTGGGGGTGGGGCTGAGGGGTTCAGGATGCGGGAGGGGGCTCTGGGCTGGGGCAGGTGGTTGGGGTGTGGGAGAAGGTATGGGCTCTGGGGTGGGGCCTGTATGAGGGGATTGGAGTGCAGGAGGGGGCTCCAGGCTGGGGGGGGTGCAGGCTCTGGGTGACGCTGACTTCAGTTGGGTCTTGCAAGTGGCGGCATGTCTATCCTCCGGCTCCTAGAAGCAGGGGAACCAGGTGGCTCTGCGCGCTGCTGCTGCCTGCAGGCACCGCCCCTGCAGCTCCCATTGGCCGCAGCTCCTGGCCAATGGGAGCTGCAGAGCCAGCACTTGGGGTGGGGACAGTGTGTGGAGTCCCTAGGCTGCCCTTATGCCTAAGAGCCAAAGGGACATGCCGGCCGCTTCCAGGAGCTGCACGGAGCCGGGACTTTTAACTGGACTTTTAACGGCCCAGTCAGCGGTGCTGATCGGAGCCACCAGGGTGAAAATCCTGACGCCTGGCATCCCTATAGTTGAGCAGCTCACTGGATTGTTAATGCTTATTTTCAGCAAGTCTTGGACATTGGGAAAGTTCCAGTTTTCTTGAAGTAAGTAAAAGTTGTGCCAATATTTAAAAAGAGTAAACGGAATTACCTGGTAACTATGGGCCTGTCAATCCAGGCAAGACAGTGGAGAAGCTGAAACAGGCCTGGATTAATAAAGAATTAGAGGGGGATAGTAGACCTTATTGTATTAACTTGATGTATCACTTTAGGCCAGGGATTGTATGTAATTGCATGGGAGAAGGTGACAACAGCTCCTACAGGAGCAAACAGTGGAGGGTGATTAAGCAAGTTCACTCAGGTTGTAATACCTCCAGAGAAGTACCTGGAGAGGCTTGCATGTACTAATTCAAACTAGTTTCTCCAGAGACCAACAGGCAAAGAAAGTATTTTTGGATAAATACCTTGAGTTTAAACTGACTTAGGGTCTTCTTTCTGATCCAGCAAACTGCCAGATCCTTCTGTCTCAGGAGGCCCCCAAGCTTCCTGGGAAGGATTGGAAAGACGTTGGCTTACTGAGACCCCCATAAGACTGAGGGGTGACCTCTGGTAATCTTTTAGCATGCAAATAAAAACAATGAGAGTTCCTATATATTTTCTCTGTAATGCTTCACCTTAATAAATGTGCTTGGCTATAAAGAGCTGTGTGACAGCTCAGAACTGCTGGCAATTACGTTGTTCATTAACCTTTTGAAGAGAAAGCAATGTGCAGATGCTGGCCTGTTTAGGCAATCTGGCTTGCTGGAAATATCAGTGTAGTCAGGGAACAGGGAGAGAAAGTCAGGTCTCTGCCCAAGAAAGATGATGACTGAGGAGTTGGGAGCCTAGAGTGCATGCCATCAGGGGACCACACAAGGGGAAATACAGGATGCAGTTGCCCCTATCTGTGGCAGGGCACAGCCAGGTAATACAATTAATGACAATTCATATGCGGTTTGGAAAATAGATCCTGTCAAACTAACTTGATATCATGTTTTCTTATGCAATTGTAAGTTTGGTTGATAAAGGTAGTAGTACTGATATACTATACTTAGAGCTCTGTAAGGCATTTGACGTGATACCACACCAATGTTTTGATTAAAAAAACTAGAATGTGACAAAATTAATATGACATGCATTCAATTGATTAAAAACTAACTATTTGGTCTCAAAATGTTGTAAAAGGGGAATCATCTAGCAGTTATGTTTCTAATTGGGTCCCACAGAGAATAGTTCTTGGCCATAAACTATTAAACATATTTTCATCAGTGACTGAGAGAACATAAAATCATCTCTGATAGAGTTTGCAGATGACCCAAGAATTGAGGGCGTGGTAAATAATGAAGAGGACAGCTCACTGATTCAGAGTGATCTGGATTGCTTTGTAAATTGGGTACAAGCAAACAATATGCATTTTAATATGGCTAAATGTGTACATCTAGGATCAAAGAATGTAGGCCATACTTACACAGTGGGGGACTCTGTCCTGGGAAGCAGTGACTCTGAAAAAGATTTGGGATTGTGCTGGATAATCATCTAAACATGAGCTTCCAGTGTGGTGCTGTGGCCAAAAGGGCTTATTTGATCCTTAGATACATAAGTAGGGGAACCTCAAGTAGGAATAGATAGATGATTTTATCTCTGTATTTGGCACTGGTGCGACTGCTATTGGAATAGTGTGCCCAATTCTGGTGTCCACGGTTCAAGAAGGAAGTTGATAAATTGGAGAGGGTTCAGGGAATGATTAAAGGATTAGAAACCATGGGTTACAGTGATAGACTCAAGGAGCTCAATCTATTTAGCTTAAACAAGAGAAGGTTAAGGGATGACTTGATTACAATCTATAGGAACCTATATGGTTACAAATATTTGATAATGGGCTTTTCAGTCCAACAGAGAAAGGTATAATGCAATCAAATAGCTAGAAGACAGAGCTAGAGAAATTGACTGGAAATAAGGTGTAAACTTTTAACAGTGAGGGTAGTTAACAATTGGAACAGTTTACCAAGAGTCATAGTAGATTCTCCATCACCAGTAATTTTAAAATCAAGATAGTACAGTAGAACCTCAGAGTTACGAACGCCTCTGGAATGGAGGTTGCTCGTAACTCTGAACAAAATGTTATGGTTCTCTCAAAAGTTTACAACGGAACATTTTCTTAATACAGCTTTGAAACTTTACTATACAGAAGAAAAATGGTTAAAAGCTGCAGCTTAATTTAAATGAAACAAGCACAGAAATAGTTTCCTTACCTTGTCAAATCCTTTTTTTAAACTTTCCCTTTATTTTTTAATAATTTACGTTTAATACAGTATAGTACTGTATTTGCTTCTCTTTTTTGGTCTCTGATGCTGTCTGTTTGCGTATTTCTGGTGCCAAATGATGTGTGTGGTTGACTGGTCAGTTTGTAACTCTGGTGTTCATAACTCTGAAGTTCTACTATATGTTTTTTCTAAAAGATCTGCTCTGGGAATTATTTTGGGAAAGTTCTATGGCCTGTGTTGTAGAGGAGCTCTGACTAGATGATCACAGTGGTTCTTCCTGGCTTAGGAACCTATGAGTCTAGGCGGTGGGCTAGCAACTGTTGGTTTGATCGTTGTTGTAATTATTAAAGCAATTGTGTCTAAGGTATGTGAACATTTTTAGTTTTTGGCAGTCCTAGTGAACATTTATGGGAGCCTTCAGAGAGCTAGGGCCTGAAGAACTAGTACTTGGAGTGCCTATAATGCTTGTGTCCGAGCTTGTGGTATACCCAGCCTGCAGCCACATATCTAGAGGGACTGATACATCAGAACACTCAGCAGTACCCTACAATGAAGTTAGTAAAAATATGGAAATAGAATAGTGCCCATATATAGTGAAATAGCCAATAGTGATGTGGAGTGCAAGTTTTTCAATGTAGTGCATCAAACAGACTTTTGCTCCACTTTTAAGAACAGATCCAGGACCCCAGTGTGTAGCCTGAATTTCTCTCCCATCCTCAGGTTTCAAAATGTCAGCTGTGTTACCCAGCAATTGATACTGCAGTTGAAGACCTGTGGTAATCCTTCATGCTTTGTGCTAAACTCTAACGGGTAGAGTGGCTGGTGAATTTTTGTAGTGATGGCTCCATTGGACCTGCGCCAGCTTCTTTCCCCCAAACACTTTGTATGCTAAGGCAGAGGGAGCTGACATCTGTGATAGACAGCAATGCTGCTGGGTCAAGGCCCTCTTTTCCTGGGAAGGAAGGGGCAGGATTTGGCTCTAGTGAATTTCCATTCTACTGTTAGAGAGTTTTACTGTACAGATCCCCCTTGGAATGCTGAAGTTAATTGCTGCATTCAATAGGATAACCTCATGACAAAGCATAGGAAGAGGGTGAGTAGAAGTTGTCACTCTCTCATAGGCCAGGGATTAAAAAATTAATACTTGACTCCCAGTCCTGCTATAATTACTGCTAGTAAGGAGTAGGAAAAGCTGGGTCAGACTTGGTGCATGTGTTCCATGCTGGGACTCTGAAAGTGAAGATGTAGCTTTTCATTGTGCCCTTGTGCCCAATGCCCTCTGCAGTTAGGAGTGAAGAAAGTCTGTCAGCTAGGTAGACCCTTTTATTATCGGAGGGGGGAGGGGAAAGTGTTGCTACTGAAGCTTTTTTGCCCTTTGAAATACATTGGAAGACATTCCAAATGATCCCAAACCGTACTTCAAACTCTCAGTGTAAAGAAATCTATTACTGGCCACTGAAATGGAGTCTCAGTTGCCACTAGGGTGGAATGTAATAAACAGCTGTTTAACGATGCTGAGCATTGCTATACAATAGTTTTTCATACAGAAAAAAAAAGTAAATGCATCCAGTTGAAACTGCAGGAAGAATGTAGTTATACAGAATGCAATTAAGAATGAAAATGCCTCCATATTCACTGACTTATGTCTGTATTTCTAGTGCATATAGCCGTGGTTCAAAATATATTCTAGATCAGTGATTTTGTTGATTCAGTGGTTATGTCATCTGAAATAATAATGCCGATTCCTCTTAATCGGCTGGTCTACTTCTAGCTCTGAAGCGTCAGTGCAGATTCCTGACTTTGATTACTATTTAATGTAAAATACAAAGCAGACTGTGTGTTATGTTGGTTTGTGCAATTTTTAAAGACCCTTATATATAGACTAGTAAGGCTTACCACTTCTCATGTAACCAAATATATATTTTTTTCATGTGTTATGCCAGTGGTTCTCAAACTTTTGTACTGGTGACCCCTTTCACATAGCAAGCTTCTAAGTGCAACCCCCCCCCCTATAAATTAAAAACACTTTTTTTATATATTTAACACCATTATAAATGCTGGAGGCAAAGCTGGGTTTCGGGTGGAGGCTGACAGCTCGCAACCCCCCCATGTAATAACCTTGTGACCCCCTGAGGGGTCCTGACCCCCAGTTTGAGAACCCCTGTAATATGCCCATTTAGGGATGTTACAGTGAATGAAGGCCCAACATGAAGCAGTTCTGTGCAGATTAATCTTACAGGTTTATGTGGCTTTCTAGAAAAATATTTCTATTTGGTTTACTGTGATGTAAAGTTCAACATACTTTCATCATTGCTTTATGTATCTTTGTGTACATTGTCCATTACTTTATAACATTATACACAATTTTAAAAAGCTGTTGATCTGTCATTTTCCAAAAAATAAATGTTTTAACAATTACTTATATTTAGAGAAGTGTATGTTCTTCTGTAATATTTCCTCCTCTACATTTTCAGTTTTAAAAGTGCATCTATCTCCAGATAGTCTAAGAATTTTGACATTTAAAAATCACTGTCTGTGTAGATGGTGAAAATATTGAGTCCAACATCAAGTTCTGAAATTGGAAAATATATAATAAAATGCATGCATGCATACATACGCATAATCCACAATATGGAGTTTTGCTATGAGTAAAGCTAATGCTACAAATGATATTTGTTTCTGAATTAATTGTTTCTAGGGAGTTTAATACACAACGTTCTTATGTAGTCTGTATTTTTTAACAATATCTGATAACACATCATCTTTGTTCAGTAATCACGTGTGTGCAAACGTTACTTTAGATGCATAAAAGTTTGGTTGTCATGTGGTTCAGAACTAAAATTTGTTTATATTAATTTTGGATTATGAGATTGTGTAGGAACTTGAATTTGGGGGAGGGATAGCTCAGTGGTTTGAACATTGGCCTGCTATACCCAGGGTTGTGAGTTCAATCCTTTAGGGGGCCATTTAGGGATCTGGGGCAAAATCAGTAGTTGGTCCTGCTAGTGAAGGCACGGGGCTGGACTCAATGACCTTTCAAGGTCCCTTCCAGTTCTAGAAGATAGGATATCTCCATTAACTTATTTATTTATTAACTTTAATCTCACAACGCTGAAAACAGTGTTTAGCACTTACAAATATTTTTACCATCCATGCATATGGCTTGACATTCTTCATCTTTTTGATTTGACTTGTCACATGGAAAAGGGATGTGAGATTTATTGGTAAACTTATTTCATCCTTAGGTTTGATTTGTCATGTCATACCTGATGTAACACAAACTTTGGGTTCTTAAAAAAAGATGTGGATTTAGTTCCCCTGCAGCCCTGATGAATGAAGCCCTCTGTTTTTGTACAGGGCATGCTTCCCACCAGCATGACAGAACCCTGATTTGGGGAGGAATTTCCTCCAGGGATAGTTCAGTCTTCCAGACTTATGAAATTCTTGGACTCTTGGCTGTGTCTGCTAATTAGTGCAAAGCATAATGGTGTGTGTAAGATAAAGGAGCTGGAACTGAGACCCACCAAACTCCCGTCATTTAAGGGCCACCACACATCCATTAGGTGGGAACAACTTTAAATTCCTACTCCGTTGGTCTGGATTCAGACTGGTGGCTTACAGGCAAAAGGCTCTGAAGCTTGATAGCAGTGGCCGGAGGCTTCCAGTCCCCCACTTCCCATACAAGACCTAATTTCACACCTTTAAGATATGTTTATTAAATCAGGTTATGTTCTTGTTGGACCTTACACAGACAGGATCTTCCACTCTCAGCACACACAAGCACCATCTCCCAATCACTGGTCAGTCTTCATAAAATGAACCCCTATAATATGTGCCCCAACCCTGTTCTTAAAACAACTCCCATTAATCAAAATATTAAAATTCAGCAATAGCATATGAACACAACAAAGGCAGAGTGATGGAGGGGATGAGCCTCTGTCATGTTAGCAACGGGGATTCTATTTCCCAACTCTCCCTGCAGCGACCTTGTTCACCTCTCACCTATTTTACAGTAAAGATAATGGAACTATGGATATCTCCCATAAGGCAAGCTCTGAGGCCTTGAATAATAAGGGCTGTGAAATGAACAGAAATATTAAGAGCTGCGACTAGAACTCATGAGTTTTTGGCCTGTAGCTCAGGGCATTTTCCTCTAGTCTATAGGGTATTGTCAGAGTCTCTCTTATTCCGTATATGTGACAGATGGAGCTGCAAAATACACGAATGCCACGTGAGATGCAAAACCCTTGGTAGGTCTGCTGGGAGGGAGACTGAGACTTCCCCAAATTCCACTGATCTAGAGAGGGTGTAAAATTATAGATGTAACTGTGATAGGTATGGTTGTAACTACAGTGCTAGTCATGTTGCGTTGGGTGCGGGATAAAGGCTCTGCCCACTCCCCATCTCTTTCTGCCCACCTGTAAGGGAGCAGGGAATATAGGCTCTGTGGAGTCTGCTTCCCTCTCTGAATGGGAACAGTGGAGGGGGTGCCTTACAGCCCTTCTGCTTCCTTGTACAGGATGAGCCATGATTTGATCCTAAGCTGTCTTCAATTCAGAGCTAGTAAGACAGGGGGAAAACATGTAAGATGTTCCCTCTCCTCTCCCACCCACTTATATGTATCTGCAACTCGAGAACTGGGCTTTATGCTGTGGAAGATGCGGGTGGGTTCCACAGTTCTGAGGAGATGGTCTTGGCAGTCTGACCGCTTTTAAAAGGCCAGGTATTGAGAGAAAGCAGTCTTCCTGTACTTCCCCCTGACCACAGAAAAGGGCTAATAGGGCTCTGTCTGCCCAAATAAGGTTAATAGGAAAATCTGATTGATTTTACCTCATTTGTGTGTGTGTGTATGTGTGTAAGATAATATTTTAGCCTTGTATACCTTCTCAATTTGCATGAAACCAGTAAATTATGGTTTACTCAGCCAGTTTTGAGGACCCAAACAATTAGCTATAGATAATATCAGCATAATTCTATTTTGAAATAGAGATTGTCTATATGGCACAGCAACGCACACTAGAGGGTTGTGAATTCTAAAGCACACCAGTATGCGCACTCAGTGGCTCATGTAGACCCGGTAGTCATGCACTGGGAAAGTTCCCTAGTGCTCATTAACATAGTGTTGTTAATGTGCAGCAGGGTCTGCATGGGCTGGTAAGTGTGCAGCCTGGTGTACTTTAGAATTCACAACTCTCTAATGTGTGTTGCTTTGCTGTATCAACAAGCCCTAAGAGAGTGGATGGTGGTAAACTCTAGTGACAAAAGCTGTTTTGCTTAGGATAACATAAATGTGTCCCAATCCAGTGAGTAGAGGGCCCTTTACTGGTGCCACAGGTCTTTGTTTTCTTTTCTGACAGACTGCATATCCTTTTATTCAAGTGATTAGTAGAAGTACTGTAGTTGTCAGTTGGAAATGCCAAATGCATGCCTGGCTGACTTAATTCTCTTTATTGCCCACAGGAAGCCTCTACACAAGCACATTGGACTGTTTTTTACTATCCATGGTATCCTAGTGGACAGTAATATGTTATTAGAAGTTGATCTAGAGGTCACTGCATATACTGCAGCCCTATAGAGAAAATTTAGCAGCAAAATATATTCAGAGGCAAGACGGCTACTTTGCTGTAAATGTTTTGCAGAAGCAAATGCCAATTTAGTTGTTTAATCCTGTTATCTAGTGCATCTTGATGAATAAATAACAGTACTTCAAACTCATAGTGATGCATGTCTAGTTTTGTTTAGAATTGGTCCTGCTAAGCCTTTTTCCTCTACCGGTGTGTTTCTCTATTTTCTGATATTAGAGGATAGAGTATATCTTTTTGAAAAAGACAACTACAGTACATGAAGAAAGACCAGATAAGCTGAATTTTGTACCCTGGAATGTTTTCTCTTGAAGACTTACCATCCTAAATAATACACATTTTATATACTAATATTCCCATTTAAAGATAGTAAATTTAATGTATTAATTAATACTATGAAAACATTCATTTATAAATTATTAGTTATCTTCAGCATATCCTTCACAGGCATTTGATAATATTTAAGTCACGGAACAATTGAAAATGTATTCATATTGTTTTATTTTTTTGTAGATGAATGTAAAGGTTTGTTTAATGGCATTGTCGCAGAATATGCACACCCCATCCTATTTCAGGGTGCGATGGAATTGTGATATCACAGCAACTATTGTCTATCAGATGATCCTTAGGATTCATGGCTCAGTGGTCAGGATCAAGATGACTGCCCTCAGGTGAAGCGCCAGGCGACCTAGTGGCCAGAGTTGGCACGACTGCCCTTGGGTTTGGGGCTGCACGGCCTAGTGGCTGGAGTCATGGAAGTGGGCTGCCACCTAGGGATTGGGTGGTGGCTGTGGTAAGGGGACCTGGGCCCTGTTCCTTCACCAGGTCCCAGCCCAAGGCCCTGTCAGTAGTGAGTGTGGTCACCACCCAGTCAGCAGGGATCCTGCCGCAACACGCTGACTTTCGTTGGGTGGGAGATACCATTCACCCCACCTCCCTGGGATACTTCCTGTCGTGAGTACTGAAGCTGGAGTCTGTTTGTAGTCTACATCTCCAAGTGCTCTGGCACAGGTAGCTTGTTGAGACTCTGACTCCTGTCAGCCGGCTGTGGGCAACCAGCCTCAGGGTCTCTGGTTCCTGCAGTCAGGGGCTGAAGCGGCTCCTAGGCTGGAGCCTCCACCGAGCATCCTTCTTCCCTGGCGGTCAGCCCAGAATGAGTTGGGCTACTCCCTTTTATACTGAGGCAGCAGTTGGAGCATGCCCAGCATGGTCTGAGGGACGGGACTTCTGCTGCCCATAATGTGGAGTTAATGCTATCTCTCCTTGCGCGGGATATGCTCACCTTGTCAGAGACATATAATAGAAAAATACTGTTTTGATATTGTCCACATTCCATTCCATGCTCTAGACCTTATATTTGTGATTCTTCAAAAAGCCCCTTAAGTGGTAGGTTAGACAGAGGTTCTCTTTTCATCAAGTTTCTCTAGGATGACCAGACATCCTGATAAATATTGGAACAGTCTTGATTTTAACTTTGTCCCATGTCCCCACTGATGTACCAATGGGACACCATTTGTTCCAATTTTTTAAGGTTGCCTGGTGTCCAGCTTCCTACCCAGCTCCATGCAGCTCCCCAGAAGTGGCGACATCTCCCTTTGGGTCCTAGGCACAGGGACGGCCAGGGGGGCTCCGAGTGCTGCCCTTGCCATGAGTGCCTGCTCTGTAGCTCCCATTGGCCGGGGACCACAGCCAATGGGAGCTGTGGGAGCGCACCTGAGGGCAAGGCAGTGTGCAAAGCTGCCTGGCTGCACCTCCACCTAGGACCCAGAGGGCGATGTCGCCACTTCTAGGGAGCCGCCTGAGGTAAGCACTGCCTGGGGCCTGCATCCCCTCCTGCACTCCAACCTCCAGTCTTCTTCTGCACCTAAACTCCCTTCCAGAGTCAGCACCCCGAACCTCCTCCTGTTCCCCAACCCTCTGTCCAGCTCTGAGACCTCCCTTTGCAGCAGGGGCCAGAGCTGGGGCAATAAGTCCCCGACTGACCCGTGGCTTGCAGCGGGGGCTGGAGCTGGAGATGTGCATCCTCAGCTGATCCTTGGCTAGTGGTGGGGGCCGAAGCCAGGGACGTGCGCCTCCGACCAACCCGCAGCTTGTGGCGGGGCTGCGGACGGGAGCTGCTGTTGGAGCCCTGCACCCCTGGCTTGCAGCAGAGGCCAGAGCTGGGGCCATGTGCCCCGACCCACAGCTTCTTAGGACTGTGCGCCCTCCTCCCCCATGGCTCCGGTGGGCCTGTGGCTGCCCCCCCATGTGGCCTGATATTTTATTCTTGTGATCTGGTCACCCTAAGCTTTTTCGATCTCATTCTGATTGACAGCAGTAGTAGAACTGCAATTCTGTTCTAATGATCAAGTCTTTGACTTAAAAATAGGTGGCCACAAAGTCCATTTTGGCATGATCCTTGCTAATTTAATATTAAAAATAATCAAAGGGGTTGCAGCTCACGTTTACATGAAAGGGACACAGTCATGTTGTGTCCAGAATTTTTATTCACTCTTTTTGCAAATAGCCCCTTAAAATGTGCTCACCACAACTGAATGTGATGAGTCTTTGGTTGGCAAGTAAAAGGGCTCCTTTAAGAATCTCTACTGCATTTCGGTATTGAGGAAGGGAAAATTAGTTAGTTTTTCTTGTTTTTTTCACACAACAGCAGGGAAAGAAAAATATTTTAAAATTGGAAAAATGTGACTATAAAATCACACTAATTGGCAGAGGGACCTAGATGCAGTGCAGCACCTGAAACTAATGTTATCCTTTTAAAAAATCTGACCAAATATCAACTTAATTTCATTGTTAAAAGAGACAATTATTTGAACTGGTACTTTTCTTTTAGTTTTGCCCAACCTAGCAATGCTGTTGCCAAAACATTTCATTCTGATATGCAGCCATCCCAAATGGATCCTTACCTGCAGATGTGCTGAATTCCAACAAACTAAGCATCGGAGGACAGTCTTGCTTTTAAGCTGTTTTTATACTCCAAGCAAATGCAAATAGTTCACATACTCATTGCATATAGCTCCAAAATAAACTCTACAGTAAATTAATTTTAAAAAATGACTCAAAAACCCAGTTAAACAGAAATCCAAAAGTATCAGAGAAAATCAACACGACTGAAAAAATATTCAGTTTGAATTCTATAATAAGAGGATATACATTCAAATGTGAATTGTCATTTCATATGAATGTATAATTGATTTCATGAGTTTTGCAATATCTGACTTTGATTTCTCTAACTCAGCTGTCATAGCAGAATGGTTCGCCTTACTGCATGGGATAGGCTCCCAAAAGAGCATCGGCAAAGAAGTACTGTATAAAGTGCCTAGGAAATAAAAATTATACTTGTCTGAAATTCAGAAATTATTTTCAGATTAACTTCTGGACCAGTGACAAAGAAAACACTATTAGGTCTGAAGGGCCAGTGACAGATTTAAGATCAAATTTCTTGCAAATTTTCAAGTCTAAAAATAAATGTTGTTTTGTATAACTGAAATGTTGGGTTCTTCATTTCTGGATCTGGCAGGTATGGAAAAAGATAACCTTAAAATCTTATTGTGCCTTCTTTTTTTCCTCCTGTTTCATTTCCAGTCTGTGTGTTAACAGCAGCAGTTAGTGGTATTTCACTAGTATTGGAGATTAATGAAGTTGTGATTCCACCCTCTTGGTGTAACATGGTGGCTTTCTAGCTCTTCTGTTCTAGAGTTACAGGCCACCAAAATTTGATTAGAATTGAAGGGGGAGGAGAGGGAGGAGTAGATGGTAAGAAGAATGACATGATTAAAGTTTGCTATCTCATGACTTACTAGAAATACTTTGGAGGAACTGAACAAATTCTTACAGGACCAATACAAGTTTTCCGTATTACTGTTCCATGCATTTGTATTTATGTAAACAGCAAAAGAATAAATGAGAGCCTGATTTTGAACTTCCATCATTCTTCATGTTGGCAGGACATCTACATAACTGGACAGCAATTAACCTTTATGTAACATAACCACAGAGATACACATTTCTAAACAGACTGACATATAAAACTATTACTATTAATGATATTTTTGAATGTTGCAATAATTAATATGACCCAGTATTTGTGAGGAAAAGAAAAGTCGTCTAGCAAGAGCCACATGACATATTTAATTCTGCATGTCTCCAATTTTACAGAAATGTATTCTGCTTTAGTCATGTGAGGGTCTTGCAATTAACTTGTGTTGACAGTAGTTAAATGATACTGAATATCATTTAACTAAACACTCATCTGTGGTGTTTTCTTGGATTCATTAAATTGAAAAAAAAAAAAAAAAAAAAAAAAAGCTCCATGGGCATTGATAGCATTTGAGTTGGTGCCAAACTACACAGCCCTGTACACCTGCTTTGAAGCACTGCCTTTCTCCACGGGCCTTACCGCCACAGTTGTGATCAGCACAAGTGCTGAAGCTGGAATTTCTTTGGTGTGCCTCCTGACATGCATCCGAAGAAGTGAGGTTTTTACTCACGAAAGCTTATGCCCAAATAAATCTGTTAGTCTTTAAGGTGCCACCAGACTCTTTGTTGTTTTTGTAGATACAGACTAACACGGCTACCCCCTGATACTGGGTTGAATGTTTTCCATGAAGGTGCTTCAACTTTGGAATTCACTTTGGATCCCACCTTTAAGGCTTGTCTACATGGTGGGGTAACGTGCTCTATAGGGGTATGACTTGTGAAGTGCACTAATATTGTGCATTAATTTGTCTGCGTAGATCTTGCTGGTGTGCTTTCATGTAGTACCATTTCAAACAGCACTATGTTGAAGCACATTCAGGAGCCTTGAGTGTGCACCAGTGGGGTCTACACAGACCTATTAATGTGCAACACATTAGTGAACTTTAGAAATCACATTCCTGTAGTGTGTATTTCCTTACCATGTAAACAAGCCCTTAGTTTGAAATAGACTCTACTCAGGATTTTTAGGGCAGGCTGCAAAGCCCATCTTTCCATGCAGCTGTTTGGGGTATATGTTTTATTGTGGTGACTGGAGGGATGGAGACTTTTGATTTAGTAATGTTTCCTGACTATCGTATTCTGAGTGGGGTCGTCTGCTGTTCTAGTTTTATAGCTGTCGGGATTGTGCTTTTAATTGATGGCAGGGCATCAAGAACTTGAGATGTCTTTGTTCTTTTTTAATTAAAATAAATACATATATTGAGCTGCACAGAACAGTAAGGAAAAATATAACTGGAGAAGATCAGAAATAAAATCTGCACAGAACTCTCCAGGGAAATTAACTTTTGTCATCTTCCTGTTACCATTTGTCTCTTATCATGTAGCTATCTTTCAAGGAGGGTTATGTGAAAGAAGCAAAAGATTAAATGGGTTCTGTTGCATAAGAGAATAAATTTGTATAAAAACTAAAAACCAATGAAGAAAAGAGAGCCACATATGATGACTCTCAATCCTGTTCTCACAAGGACAAAGTGAATCCATTAAAGAGAAAACAAGAAAATATATTAGTAGTTTAGTGTTTATAGTCTCAATATATTCTTTGTGATATTTATTTTCCCACATAATAATAGAATGGAGTTTACAGACCAGATTTGAGAACAGGATGTTTTGTGTTTCAAGATTCTCTACAATTTCTCCCTTTCACTTGATCAATGAATTACTGGATGTGCAAACAATTATCACTTTCCATGTATGTAATCAAGAAACCAATGCAATAGATGTAACAGATTAAATAAATGCTGTAAATGTCCACAAGCCATTAGACATCAGAAAAAGCCTAACAAGTAAACAAAGCCAGGCCTAGAGTGAGTTCTAAAGACTAGTTAGTATAGAATTAAGATAGATTTTGTTAGCTAGAATATGAATCACTGAATGTATTACGTAGATGTGAATGAGCTATCAGATAACCATTGTAAGCTGGTGAACCTTAAATCTCTGTTGTTTTTCAGTAAGTAATCAGGAAAATTTCCCCAATACCTTTATGAGCCAAATTCACCTTGCCCTACGTACACAAATAGTTCCACTGTTTTCTGTAGGACTGTTCTTTGTGGGTGGGGTATGTAGGATTTCACCCATATTAGGCTTTTTAAATGACTTTGGATAAAAGATGCTCAGGGATAATTTATAAATGTCATTTTCTCTTACTGAGGCTCTTATAATAACTAAAAGCAAACATTAAATTGTTCCTGTTCCTTTCCCTTTCTAGATGATGATCAGAGATATGTAAAAATGTCACCCTAATGTATATTTGATGCACGCACAGTCTCATCCCCATATTTATTAATACAGTTTTTTAAATGAAGAGATGGACATTTTTCTGTGGTTGGTTATTATCAACCATCATAACAAAGACTAATTAATTACTCAAATCAATACAAAATTCATTTCAATTGTAATTACTAAGTAAAAAATTAAGAGGTAACAAACATTAAACAAAAGTAAATATTTTCTTGTCAAACTATTTACGTGAGAAATTCATTAGAATTAAATTTTAGATATCTCAATAAGATTGATACGGTTTACTATGCTGAGAAGAACTCCTCAGGGGAAAAAACCAGGGAACAGACTCATTCTCAGCAGCACACCCACGCTATCTTGATCTGTCAGGTCTATCCTTTATTATCATGTCTATGATCAGAAAGATGGTGCTCTGATGTGTACTGCATTTTTCATGATTCTGGGCCAGGAGGAAAATATTTAAGGATTTTCCTTCATTTTATGTTTAATTGCGTACTACTTTGGTAAGAAACAGAGAACTTGTTAACCAGCTAGGTTAAAGCCCCAGGGGCAAAGTGGAGACTTTAAATTCCGTTTCAAAGCATGTAAGATTCAGGTTAATGGAACTTGGAGACGTGAAAGCATAGCAAATCAGAATGAAACCAAAGAGGGGAAACAACAACAAAAAAGAGATTGAATACAATTTTACATCATTGTGAATAATTTAGTATAATTCTTATACTAATCTCCCTTTATAATGAGCCACATTTTCTCAGACCTCATTCCAAGTCTATTTTATATCAACCTCATGCTGACATTAAATAGAATTAATAATAATTCTGAAGTACAGGAAATAATAGGTGTGCTTTACACTGTCCCTTTTCACTTAGTTTATAATAAAATATAATTTATTTAAAAGCCTTCCCTGCCAACATACAATGTAATAAATTAAAAGTACTCCTAAAAACATCTCCATAAAATTAAAAAAATAAATTTGAACAAATGGTTCAAACAGAAAAAGAAGGGACGAGGTTCTGGGAAGATAATAAATGCAAAGCTGATAATGTTGCTAATAATTAAAAAAAAAAAAAGTTAAAAAAATTATTACCTAAAATGGATGTTCGTGGGGAGAGAATGGAGGAGGGGAATTTTATTTAAAAATTAATGCTCTTGGGGAGACAAGCATTGTATTTTATTCAAAAATAAACAGTTACTAAAACTGGAATTCTTAGGCGCCAGTTCTGTCAGAAAATGGAAATTCTATTTCTGGAATTGAAGGCAAGCTAGGAAATAGAGAAGGAGAAAAGTAATTGGTTATGAATGTGTAGCTCCAAGAAGTTACAAAACATACTTTAGGCCTCACAGTTCTGTGGGGAAAAAAAAGAGTGAAGGATGGGGGAAAACTGAAAAGAATTTTTACAGCACTGTCTTCTCCAATTGCACACATGACAGGATCAGCTTATTCAACACAGGCCCTTCCATGATTGCAACTTTGTAAAAATTTTGCCAGGGACAATTATCCAAATAAGACATAGGCTTGTGGGCTGCTATACTTCCAGCCACTGGAGAGTTGTACATGAAGGTTGGGGATCTATAGAGGTCCCTCATGATCCTCCATCCCCTGCAAACTTCTACCCCACCCACAGACATACCTTACCTGTGAATGTCTTCTTGTGAGGAGGACAACAGATCTTTTCTTTTAGTGGTATCTTACTGGAAGAATGGCAGACCTTCTTTCTTCTCCTCCATGTCTTATTCCTGAGGAGTTCTGCACCAAAATATTAAAAATTTTGCACCAAAAAAAATTAAAATTCTGTGCACAATATTTTAAAAAGCTGCAAAATTCTGCATATTTTATTTGTCAAAATAATGCAATAAAATCACACCAATTACAATTATTTTGGTAATTTATTTTAACTGCAATAAAATGGATGGAGAATGGGAGTTGGGAGCATTGGAGGAAATTCCCAACTCCTCTTTGTCTAATAGTATCGTAGCTAGGTTTGACCCTTTATTTCTCGTTATTAGTCAACAAATGTATGCAGCCGTATGTTCAGTGTTACGTTATAGGCAAGTGAAGAGCAAGTGAGGGCTGTGGAATCAAATTCACAATTTATATTGACTACTGACCATCTCCAGAAAGGTCAATACCAAACAGTTCATGGAGCACATGTTGATAGGAATTTTTTTCAGTCCAAAAATTTAGACTAGTTCTTATCACTAAAACACCATAAGCATTTATAAGGCCATACTGTCCTTTATACCACTCTGGCAATGTAAAGGAGCCTTACAACTTTTACATCTGTTTTATATTCCTGGGGGAGTTTACAAAGGCAATGAGAACAATTCACTAAGCTGGCAGGCTGCTACATTCTGAGGAGAGAGGTGTGGGACAGAGCAGAAATAACCCAAAACCCGTCTCTTCACACCAAGTATGCTGCAATAGCGAGCAAGAGGGACAGAGTGTGTGTCTGTCTGTGTGTGTCTCTCTCTGATGCATGACTGCCCAGTGGGGCCTCTCCCCTCCCAGTGGTGATTTACGTCTCTACCAGCTGCTCTGGGCACCCAAACCAACCTGCCTGTGCTGCCAGGGAGGAGCATATGACCAAAAATGCACTCTTGTGGGCTTTTCTTTGCTCGCTTTCTCTTTCTCTTTCTTTGCTTCCCCATCAGAAGTCATTTTTTTCTGTGGGGAAGCAAATAAATCTGTGGGGGACATGAATTCTGCGCATGTGTAGTGACGCAGAATTCCCCCAGGAGTAACCTCTCAGGGTAGTGGACAGGAAGTGGGTTGCAGGACTTCTCCCCTCTCCGAGGACTTTCTTCTGAGTGATATGGGGCTTTGTCTCCTAGGAAAAACATAGGGCTTTTCCAAAAAAAAAAGTCCCCATTTTCTCTTCTACTTTTGAGCTTTCCCATTTCTCCTGCTCTGAAGATCTTACTTATCTCTCTTCTTTCAATGTCCACTTTCTTCTGTGAATGTTTTCTTTCTGTCTCTCTCCTTCCTTTTCCTTCCTATTAGGAACCCATTTCATGTAGCTGATGCTACTGTTGTTGAGGTGTCAGCATTTACACATTAAGCCTAAAATTTCAGGAGTTTATATCTAGGCAGTAGAATTCGCTTGGCACACATTTGACATTTCTGCCAAAATTGGAAACTTGGATAATTAAAAAAAAAAAAATTCTGGGCTGTCATGTACCAATCTATGCACTTGTATGACTCAAAAAAGGCTTTGTTTTCTAACTGAAATGTTTTGGGTGAATTGTCTAATGTGCAGCTCATATGTTTTTTGTTTTAGGGGGATAAAAGAAAACAAAACAGACAAAAAATTAGTGTAGAAACATGGTTATTTTGTGCATGTATGATCATTGCCCTTTCATCATTTTCATAAGGATTTTTAGCATGTAGCTTAAGGGCACATGACCTGCAGCTTTTCGATTAACAGAACAGACCATTATGGCTTCAAATGAGTGTTGAGTCAATCAATTAAGTAAAAAAGATTTTTAAAAAATTAATGGAGATATCCTATCTCCTAGAACTGGAAGGGACCTTGAAAGGTCATAAAGTCCAGCCCCCTGCCTTCACTAGCAGGACCAAGTACTGATTTTGCCCCAGATCCCTAAGTGGCCCCTTCAAGGATTGAACTCACAACACTGGGTTTAAGCAGGCCACTGCTCAAACCACTGAGCTATCCCTCCCCCCTGAGCGACTATAGTCAATGGGGTCAATAATCCAATTTATAAAACATGGATGGACAATAGCAGATTTATGGTGCTCAGACAGCGGTAGTGAGCCAAAGGATGTTTCTGTTTTTCTTGTACGTGAGACCCGTTATGTGTTCAAAAGCTCAAAGTAGGTATCAGGCACCATTAGGTATAATTTCACAATTTTATTGCATCAGTAATAAATACTACTACTACTACAGAAGAGAATTGACAACGTATTCATGCCTCCTTCTTAAAATAAAGAGGCAGAATACAAGAAATTCAGTATGTTGTATATAAATAAATATAACTCAGCAGACCACAATTATATTAAACAGGTTTTTTTGTAAAACTATGTAAAAATGTTCATCTGTATTGAGACGTCTTCTCTTTGTCAGAAGTAGCTCAATTTCAAAATACAGAACAACAATGATAAATTGGTACTCTTGCACCAAATGTAGATGTTATTGATTAACTAAATGTGCATGCCTATACATGAAAAGGCTTATATTGTGCAATTAATTTGTGAAAAATCAGTATGTGTCTAAGAATGGGATAGTATGGGACATGCTGCCAAGAAATACATGTCTTGGTAATCAGAGGGACACTTGTAGAGTAGGTCCCTCCTCATCCTTTCTGCTCTCTCACAAAGGCACCTGTAGCCATCAGAAATTGGATTGCCATGATTATAAGTGCTAATATAAGAACCTCGATGGACAGGTAGACACCAAGGGAAGATTGTTAAGGTGATATAAGCCTTATAATGTAATGGGATGAAACTAAGCAAAAGAAAATGTTGGTTAAATGTAGGTTTGGCAGAATATGATTTTTATTTTTTTATAGTTTTGACTGATAATATCAATGTTTATTTTAAGCATTTTTAAAGACTTTTGTCTATTTAAATTTTCACAATTATGGGAAATTATGTGGGGTCAATTATGAAATGGACAGTAGATGTTGAGATTCAAAAAGTTAAATGTTCAAAGCATTTAAAATACAAAATTGTCAACATCACACGTCAAAATATACAAAGTAGCCTTAAATCAACAACAAATCATACCTGTTTTTAGCAAGCAAGTCTAACTCAAATGTCTAAATCACTTGATTTTGACACTAGTAAGGTCCTAGGCAGCATTTTTCTTACTTTGCCTCTTTGTAAATTTTGATTATCATCTATAGAAATACTTCCTGTCTGTTTGCATGTGTACAGTGAAATTGACATCTATTAGTAAAAATCGAATCCTTCCAAGCCCAGCTAAATGTAAGGAAATTGTTCCTAGACCAGAGGTCTCTTATACTGTGCAGAGCCTGCTGAGGTAAGTGGTGGTAGCCATATTGCTATAATCACGGGAGCTAGATTCTGTAAAGCACTTGAGAATATTCTGCAAGGAGCATTACTACTTTGTGGCAAGAGTGATCAAAATGCTACAATAGGACTTTTTCCATCTGCCTTTCTGACATCTATGAGTATGTTAGGGAGATGGTAATGTGTTCTATTTAGCTGGCATTTGTAATAAATTTCTTGGGGAAAATATTCAGTATGGTACATAGGGATTTATATGTCTAATGCAATATTTTGTATTTTGTATGGATCATCATAATAGTTGAGTATTTAAATTGAAATAGTGTAGGTATGCTTTTGTAGAACACTCAGAAATTATACTTGTACTGTGGGGTGTAGTGAAGCTAAAATTGGTGTAGTAGGACATTCTAAAATTTACACAGATTTCTTTTAATTGAGGGTTTGATTCAGCTCCATTTCAGTCAGCAAAAGAAATTCCCTTGATGGTGATGGAAGGTGAAACTGACCCTTTCTGCTTTAGACAATAGAAACACGAAGATCTATATATTGCTGAACCTAATTCTGTGGGTTGTGTTCATTATTAGCATTTTTAATATTATCAAACAGGGTTTTCATTAAATATCATCCACTGTTATTATTGAGAGAACATTGGGCATAATTCCTACTGCCACATAGTTCTCTCATGCTTGAAATGTCAAGAACAATAATAATCTCATTAGTTCCTTGTCATACTCTTAAAATATATCAAATGTAAGGATTGGCAAATTGGGTCATATTCAATTTTCTAGCAGAAATATTTAAAATAAAGATCATTTGTGATTTAATTGTTAATTAAAAATTTTAAAACATGCATGTAAGATAGGGGAAACTGTATATGAGAGAACACACATTTTTACTAGTTTCCAATTTCATCTGTGTGTTGAGCTTGCTGTTTAAATGAACAAGTATATGAGCACACTTACAACAGCTAGGGAATATATATATTTTCCAATAGGGCTAGATTTTGACAGCTTACTCAAGCTGAACAACACCTTACTGCATGAGTAGCCTCATTGACTGCAGTGAAATTACTGGTGAAATAAGATAACACTCAACATGAGAAAGAATCAGCATATGGTCCATAGATTGTCTTGATATGTGATGGTTTTGCTTGATATTTAAATATACAAATACAATAAGGATGTCATTTTGGAAACTAGTACGAATTCAAGTTAATATGATCAATTAGGCAAGATGTGTATAATTCAAGTTTTGTGGTTTATATTCATCTCATATTCAATGAGCTTTTCAAAATAAAATAGAATATAATGGTACGTCATTCATTCATTTACTCTAGGAAAAATGCAATAGGGATCAGATCTTGCAAACACCTACTACTGGGTATAGGGCCTGCGAGTGAGAGTAATTCCATGCCATGCTTGCTACTGAGAGTATCCTTTTGGAATATTCCCACCAGCAAGCATTGTGCATGGTAGTAGATGTTAGCAGGATCAAGCCCAAAGTATTTTATTTTTTGTCTGTGATTCACAAGCAAAAATTCCTCACCAGCCTGTATCTCTGATTTTGTTTCTTACCAGGTTTTCACTGGCCCCCTCCATTCTAATAACTGTATCAGCTTCAATGTTCCATTTGATTCCTTTGCCTACTCTCATTTCTGGACTTTTTTCTACGCTGTCCCCTTATGTGGAATGCAATTCTGATCTTGGTCTTGTTATGTGATCTCATAATCTTTATTGGTGGGACAGCACAGTCACAATCAGCAAAATGATAGCTGGTAAAAATTCATTATACAAAACCATAGTCTCTTCTGATCTTAAAAATCTTTGACTATTATTATCACATAGTCATACTCAGGCCCTAGAATTTTACCTAGTGATTCCTCTAGTTCGATAATTTGAGATTGAACTAGAACATATGTTTTAGAATCTGTTTAATGCAGGAAGAGAGTACCCAGGCAGCTCACTTGCTCCTAGTGTTATTGTTACCTTCATGCTGTAACCGATGCCTCTGCAGGGTGTCCCTGTGAGTGTTATGGTAAAGCAGTCTCTTGGGTGTCTGGTAGCTTATTGAGAGTATCCCATGCTATGAAGCAAGTGCTGTAGATTCTACAAGCATGAGGCTCTTCAGGTTCTAGCCTTCAGTGGTTCCCCAAATAATCACAGATTCTGGGTAAGTATGGTGGGTCTTGCTGACATGCTCAGGGTCCAATTGATCACCATATGGGGGGCCAGGAAGGAATTTTTCCCTGGGTCATATTGGCAGAGACCCTGGGGGGTTTGCCTTCCTCTGCAGCATGGGGCACAGGTCACCTGCAGGTTTAAAATAGAGTAAATGGTGGATTCTCTGTGGATAATGATTTAAGGATTTCAGTAATTCAGCTAGAGGTCAGGGTCTATTACAGGAGTGGGTGAGGTTCTGTGGCCTGCAACGTGCAGGAGGTCAGATGAGATGGTCACTATGGTCCCTTCTGGCCTTAAGTCTGTGAGTCTATGTGAACTGCTTTATTGTGTCTTTCAGAAATAAACTGTGCAAATGTTCCAGGCACAAACTGACATAAACACAACACTTTTCAATTTAGCCCCTAGGGGCAGTCCAGGCCAGGGCATAAAAATAACTGAGTCCCAGTGTAATCTCTTCACACTGTCCTGTCTACCTGCAGGTCGCAACCTCGTGTTCTCCTGATGTGGCTACTGCCAGTCCGAGAGAGCAGAGTGTTGCGCTCTGTCCAGCTATCCACCCCTACAGCCACTGCACTGCCTACTTGTCCTGCTCTCTGTCGGCCTCTGGCTTCTTCCTTCTGAACGCTGATTGTACTTTCCTTTCCACTGGAGATTATGGAGCCTTCTGCTGGGTGGTTGTTGAACTCTCCCCAGTAATAAACCAACAAATTCATTACAATACTTTGTCCTTAAAGATTGGAAAACAAACACATTCCTGATTTCATCTCAGATTTCTTCTTGAGCTAAGGGTCTTCCCTGTATCAGAGGGTCCATAGCCTTGTAAAGGTGGTTGGTTGGGTGTGTGCCAAGAAACACTCACCAAATCGGCACCATAGCTCTGTTACAGTAGGCCATTCTCCTAATCTTCTCCTCATTTAAATCCCTCCTATTCCACACACAGTAATTTGTCAAACGCCATCTTCAACCCTCCAAGGTCATTCACCCCAAGAACCTTACAGGGATGCAGGAATTGCCATTCTGGGTCAGACTGTTGCTCCATTTAGTCCAGTATCCTCTTGCCAACAGTGGCCAGCACCAGATGCTTGAGAGGAAGGTGCAAAACCCCTGAATGACTGTGCACCCATGGGGAAATTGTTTTCCTAACCCCACTTTTCCTGTTCCACTTTTTGACATTTTTAAACCATAAATGTGAAATAGTATTCACAGCCAAAGATGAAAGCAAAGATTTCTTTTTGCCAAACATACAATATCCCAGAGGCTACTTTGAGCTAAAAGCTCTTTCTGGATAGAGGATTACATTTTCAACATCTGGTAGAAAAATTAGAAATACTCATATATGGCTCCTTTATAACAATTAAACTCTTCAGAATTAAGAGAATAAAAGTGTTTAGTGAAGGTGTGAAAAATATATTTTCCCCAGGGAAAATGGTTACTAATAATTAATGAAAAATGTGGGGGGAGGGGCGCAGGGCCGGCTCCAGGCACCAGCCCACCAAGCTTGTGCTTGGGGTGGCACCTGGAGGGGGGCGGCGCGGTGCTCCGGCCGCCGGGGAGAGCGGGGACCCGGGCGGGCTTGCCGCCCTCCCCCGGGGGCTCCGGCCGCCCTCCTCTGCCACGCTGGGGAGGGGGGCGGCCGGAGGCTTTTTTGCCTGGGGCGGCAAAAAAACCAGAGCCGGCCCTGGAGGGACGGCAAGGAGAAGGAAGGGCAGAGCTTAATGCCATGCTCAACTGTGATTGTTACAACTGTTCCTTTCATGTTTTACCATGTTTGTGCTTTGTGAAGGTTGGGGTTCAAAAGGTGGAGGAAACAAGACACCCAGACAGATTTGTGTTTCTCTACAATGATCTGTATCATTGCGATGTGGGGCCTCAGGCAAATGATGACACCATTCCCTGCCATGTTGTTACTGTGTATTAGTGTGGAGTTATTTCACACTTGTACTATTACTTCCTGCCTTAAAATTCCATTATATCATTTATAATAAATGGTGGTGGTGTTTTTAACATCCCTGCCTCCCTTAGATATTGCTCATGTGCTTTACTGAACATGGTGAAAAATAGACATCTCCTTTGCCTGTGTTTGAATTTTTATGTGCATCTGTGCCTTTCCTAACACCCAGCAAAACAGCCTGTCTCGCTTCCAGTGCAACCTCAGTGTTTTGGGCTTTGATTTATATGCCTGATAAGCATACTGATTTCTTCATTAAATAGCCATGACTAAATCACAAAATACACCCCCCCCCTTTTTTTTTTTCCTGATGCAGGCTGTCTTCAGCCTGGAAGATAATTCAGGTATCTTGAGATATCAATACTTCAGATTAACAATGCATTTCTGTACACTGCTTGTCAGAGGAACAAAGATGACTTTTGCAGTTTCCATCCTGTAGTGACAAATAATCGTTAAAACTGACTATTAAATCATAGTCAGAAATACAAGATCATAATCTTTTCAGTGGTCCAGATCAGCTCATTTTGGCAAGGCTTCTCTTTTTTCCCCATTGCTTTAAAGAAACATCTGCATTCATTTGAAATGTGTTTATTAAGATATTCTGACAATGAAGTTCAAAATGATTTATAGAAAACTGCAGGGGCTCTCTTAGTTATTGAAGCGGTCTTTGTAATCCCCAGGATGGCATATCACTGTAGGATAGCCACTGTGCTGTAAATTGCTGGGGTGCATATAGTGTGATTCACATGTACTGAAAGAGGGCAGTGTCAAAATAGGCTTCTCTTGATTTACTTTCAGAATATATGGGAACTTTCTTTTTCACAGATATGGAACACTGTTCTGGGAACATGACAAACCCTCATTGTTCATGTACTTTCAGTTTAATGTATTGACCCAGCTTGAAACAGTTCTTGAGACTGTCTGCCACCTTCCCATCTGATGGTAAATGCCTTGCCTCATTTAAGGAGATTAGTCTCTGGCACTAAATCACAGAAACCTTACAAATAAGGATTTTTCCGTACCGTAAGGCAAATGGTGCACTGAGCACATACAACTTCAGAACTGTAACCTTTTAATAGAGTCTCTGTTAAAACCTGAACTTTAAGGTTGACATATTGAACTGGCAGGGTTTCAATAGGTTTGCAACACAGTTTGAACTGTAGTGTGTTATCTTTTGCCCTTATGCTGCTTATGAGTTTACAAAAGTGACGTAATCTGAAATGCTTCAGTAGGCTTTTTGATGCAGATTAAATCTACCCATAGAGTCTGAGCACTGGTGTCAGTAGTTTGTGTGTAGGGGACAATAATGACAATAGGCTTCTATTGAGATAATGGTGTTAAGTTCATTATCAATAGTAAAAATGTTCTGTATTAGAATTATGTTTTCATTGTCTTGTTGATTTGATAGTTATTAGATTGGACTGGATATGTTTGTGATAAAGTATAATTAGCTTTTTTGAACCCTATTATTGGGTAAATGTCTTATGTCAGAATCAGAACAGCACCTGATGAATTTACTTATGCCTCAGTTTATAAAATAATTTAAATAATGTAATATGAATTAATGATTGTCTTCACAAATGTTCAACAATATTAGGTAGAAATTCTGTTGCCTCTGGGTCTTGGTTTCAAATTGGTATTTTTATAAACTATTCACAGTGGACTCGGACCTTCAAGCTTGCTTTTTTCCAAAGCATTATTGTATAAATAATGTATGAACAAAACCAATCTCGATCTTAAACCTAAAAACACTGGGCACTGAACACACATACAACAAAAAGATGGTCCATGCCTCTAAAGACCTCACAATCCAAATCTACTTTGAGACATTAGGGTGAATACAACAGACAGACAAGGGAGCCCAAGGTAATATCATGAAGTTTATGATTAGCATAGTGAGCAGGGGTCACAGCACACCAGGTCTTTAGACATGATCAAGTGCTTTGTAGGAATCATGACAGAAACAAGTGTTAAGAATGAATGTGAAGGAGGAATATATAGTAGGTTTGTGGGTTTTCACAGGGAGCTTCTTTCATGCATAAGGAGGGATGCAGGAGAAAGCACAAATGTGGTAGGGGGAAAATTGGTCTGACAGGTGATGATGACTGGCAGAGTGAAGGTGGTGATTGAGGGCTTGAGAGAGTGGGGCTGAGTTTTCAAAGGACAAAAATAATATTCTGTATTGCAATAAAATGGAGATGCTGGATATAGTCAATAGCAATATTTTTCTAATGCTACTCTGTATCCTAAATCTTTATTTTAAATTGTTGCATGGAGTTTTCCCATGCCTTTTGCTCTGTGGTATTGCTGGGTCTGGTTGCATCCTATAGGTGTACTATCAGCCTCAGTGTTTGGGGAGAGTATAACTCATTTTGTATTATTGCCTCACATTCTGTGGCAGAGAGAGATTTCTACCAGAGATTGTGCTGGAGTCACAGCTTTGCAGTGAGAGATAATATTGAGACGAGGAATCTGAGTGAGTAAAAATTAGTCCATATGAGGCAAACCTGCCAAGTCTACGGCCTTTCCCAATACACTACTGTACTTAAGCCCTTTTTAGAGGTCTACTAAAAAATGCAACAAGTGTAATATCTCTTTCACTGCTGGCTCTAAGCTCACTGCAGGGAGACTTCATGTGAAATTGGAGTGTGATTTGGGTGGTACTAACATGTTTAAAACTTTGTCTGTTTCCCTGCCATCTTTAAATTATCTAAGGGTACATCTACACTACAGCGGGGAGTCGATTTAAGATACGCAAATTCAGCTACGTGAATAGCGTAGCTGAATTCGACGTATTACAGCCGACTTACCCCGTTGTGAGGACGGCGGCAAAATCGACTTCTGCCGCTTTTTGTCGGCGGCGCTTACTACCACCTCCGCTGGTGGAGTTAGAGCGCCGATTCGGGGATCGATTGTCGCGTCCCGACGGGACGCGATAAATCGATCCCCGAGAGGTCGATTTCTACCCGCCGATTCAGGCGGGTAGTATAGACCAGGCCTAATACGGATTTCCATTGGACTGTGGTCTTAAACAAGTATTTTTCATTTTCATCTTCACATTTCTCTGAATTCTCATTTTGTCAATTTCAACTTGAAAGTTTGTTGTTAAAACATTTTGGGGACTATCTTGGAATTGTTAAGGTGAGAGAGAAGTATTTTGCAGAGAAAAAAAATGGAAATGGATTTTTTTTATTCTTTCCCTTTCCAGTGTATAGCCTTAAACTGTCATTACCATCTCAGAGTTGTTGAAATCTAGAGATTTCCTTTTGAAATTTTTGGAATTAAGTTTGGGGGTAGCGCTAACTAGTAGTAGTTCTCCCCATCTCAAATTCTTAGCAAAACATATGTAGAGCAGAATATGGTCAAAACATGAAATATGTTTGGGAAATAATTGTGATTATCTCCCACATTGGCTTTTGTTACAATATGCCTTTAAAATTAGAAGTCATATGCTTGTAATGGTTTCTGCCTGATTTATGCAAATCTATGAAAATCAATGCAAAATTCAATCAACTTGTGTTTTTTTGTTAGAGGCTGTTAGCCAAGCATGTTGAAGGCACCTGTGGTATGCAGTTGCCATAATTGATTGGTGACCAGGAAAACTGCTGAGATTCAAGAAACCCACAAAAATGTTTGTAGTAGGTCAGTGAATGGTTAGGTTTATTTTGGTGGACTCAGGAAAAAGTTTGTTAGCCATGAGTGTAAACGATTTTCATAACATGCTTGCACTTGCACGCGCTCTCTCTCTCTCTCTCATTACAATAATGTAAAAATACTGGAAAAAACTTCATACATTAAAATGCTTTGGGGGGGGGTAGAAAATGTTGTCTGTTGTATGAAAAACATATGACTTTTGGTTTGCACTTTCTTTACATACAAACCAGATGTGACAGAATGGGGGAGGGATAGCTTAGTGGTTTGAGCATTGGGCTGCTAAACCCAGGGTTGTGAGTTCAATCCACGTAGGGATCTGGGGCAAAATCAGGGGGCTGGACTCAATGACCTTTCAAGGTCCCTTCCAGTTCTAGGGGATAGGATATCTCCATTAATTATATTATTATTATAATTATTGCCTTTTATGTCCCTTGCTTTGTGCAGCCCATTTTGTAGTTTAGTCTTTCTGATTTTGCCCCTACGTGCTTATGTTTTTCCTCTTTACTCTTCCTTAACATTTTGTCCATGTTTACACTTCTTGTAGGATTCCTTTTTGATTTTTATGTCATTAAAGAGCTCTTGATGGAACCATGTTGGCTCTTACTGTTCTTCCTAGTTGTACCTTTAATATTATCTCCTTGAGAAATGCCTGCTCTTTGAACTCGTTTTTTCCTTAGATTTTCTTCCCATGGGACCTTACCTAGCCGTTCTGAGTTAGTCTGATATTTTTTAAGCCCATTGTCCTTATTCTGCTGCTCTCACTCTTTCCTTTCCTTAGACTGAAATCTTTCATTTCTTGATCACTTTCATCCAGATTGCCTTCAACCTTCAGATACTCAACCAATTCCTCCCTGTTAATCAGAATCAAGTCTAAAATGGCTGTGCCTCTGGTTACTTCCTCCACTTTCTGAAACAAAAGGTTGTTCCTAATGCATTCCAAGAATTTATTGGAAGTTTTGTGTTTTGCCATATTATTTTTCCAATACATGTCTGGGTAGGTAAAGATCTCCATTACTACTAGCTCTTGTGTTTTGGGTATTTGTTATTCAAGAATGGCTTATCCACCTCCTCTTCTTGATTTGGTGGTCTATAGAAAAATGCTGCCATGATGTCAGCCCTATTTTTAATCTCTTTACTCAGAGGCTTTCAACTGTTCTGCTTCTCCTTTGGAATCAGTGTATATATTATTGGTGTATAATGCAACACCTCCTCCCTTTTTATCTTGCCGATCCTTCCTGAACAAGCTGTACTCCTCTATACCAAGATACATCTTGGCCCAGTTCCACATCCAGGTGGCTGACTTTCACTTTGATTTCCTTCTGGAGCTCAATTTTTATCTCCTTCAATCCTTGTTGCAACTCATCTCGGTTAGCAAGTTCTAAACTGGCCAAAGCCTGCTTGGACTCTATTATTTTGATGAAAAACTTCTAATGTACAGCAGTCAGGTTACTGGGGTCACCTCATTAATTCATTTTATTTTTCCAGTTTGGGAATGTTACAGCTAGGTTTCCCAAACTATCTGGGCACTTTGTAGTTGTTGCTTCAACAGATCTTAGGAACAAGTCATCTCTGAGCCCTTTCTAGGAAAATTCTAGGTCCTGACTTTAGGGCTTCAGCTTCTATTCTAGGTCTTGTTTCAAGTCATTTTGGCCATCTTTGAGTTCTGTGAGCACTGCCGTTATTTGTTCCATATTGATTCAACAGCAATACCAACTCACAATTTCTTTCCTTGGAAACTGGATCCTCTGACTGACAACAGTGTTCGCTCTTTGACCCATGCAGCCAGTCAAAGAGCTGGGGTTGTGGGTTGTTCCAGTTGGGAGGAGAAATTAAAGATGAAGTCTGATACCTTTGATGCAATCTTATTTATTTACAAAGAATGTACAAAGTCCAGTTTCCCGTAACAGGAAACTGCATCAAAACGTCTTTCAACCATCACACACACACACACTCTCTCTCTCTCTCTCTCTTTCCCTATATGGTTTTTTTCCAGGTTTCTCCTACCAGCTTCTTGTTCAGACTGTGTCTCTCTCTCTCTCTCTCTCTTCCTCTTTCTCGCTCTCTCTCAATAACAGCCCCCAATACACCCTTACCCAAAGTCAAATACTATCCTGTGGAGCCTTCTGCCCACATGGTCAAAATTACTGTGTGGGCTCGCATACCCCCCTTGTTTCAGGTGGGATTCCTTAGCTGTCTCTTACAGATATCTTAAATGAGGAGTGGAGCTCACAGCTGTTTAAACAAGGTTTATCCTAACCCACAACAATCCTGCAGCATCTGTCTTGTAACTACTGATTCTTTCATCACGTATTTTAAATTAAAAAAAAAAAAAAGAAAAAAATCAATATTAATACTTATCAGCATCTGGTTTCACACTTTGAGTTATATGGGCTGATAAATAAGTAATTTATGTTTTAAGCATTTTCTTAATAGCCATTTCTAAATATACAGTAACAACTCTAAAAAGCTGTTACAGTTTAAGGCCAATTAGATCAGTAATAAGAAACTTTTAATAAAGACTCCCTAAGTACATTTTTGCCTAATGAATATGGACTTTGAAGGAACTGTTTGGCTCCATGATGTCACTTATATGAATTTTTAACTGTCGTCTGTTGCAAACGCTTCCACCCAGCACACCCCGGTCTTTTAATCTGTAACATGTTAGGCTGCCAGCAGTCATGGCCTTACACTCATTTGAACATAGTAGTTTTTTGAATCCACTAAAAGGTTTTATAGCATCTCTTTCATTGAGGGAAACAGCAAGTTACCACACACTATTTCAGAAAAGAGTGTGACCAAATGCTTAAATTAATGAGTTCTAAGTGCACAGTTTATTAATACAAATGTAATAACAAACTAAAATTATTTTTAGACACTTCTAACCAACAAATTCTTAAAATTTGAGAGTTGAAAACTCTCACACTTCTAGGTTGTTCCAAAACTTAAGACAGACGCTATTTTAAAAGAGTGATATTATGAGTGATATTACAATTTTTTTAAAATTGTGAACGCTGTTAGTATTGATAATTTCTGATTTATATCTGTGTTCATTGTTTAAATTATCATCAAATTAATTGGCCATTACAATGTATTTTATAATAAACATTTTAGAGAAAAAATATTTATTTATTTGTTATTTGATGGAGAATGTGTTGCATAATTTTTCATCAGTATAAACTGTCTATGGTAGGCTGTTGGAGAAAGCATTATTTGTTAAAGAACTGCCTTACAGCTTAGAGATTGATCTAAACACCATTGAAATCAGTGGAAGGACACTGATTAACTTCAGTGCCCTTTGGATCCAGTCCTTTACAGTATGAACACTGGACTGGGTGTTGGGCAAGACTGTGGACAGGAGCAGAAGACACCTACTTAGGACTCAAAGGGTATGTCTATCTGCAATGTAAGACCAGGCTCAAGCTTAACTCCCCTTGTGTATACACTACAGTTGTGCTAACCCAGGGTTCCAGGACCCTGCAGGGCTGAAGGGTCCAAGCCTTAGTGCTTTGTAGTGTAGATGCAGCCTTGCTTGACCTTGGTCCCAGTAGTCAGGCAGAAGTATCCCTCAATTCCATGGGACAACTTTTTTAGTCCTCTGTATCCCAACAATCTGAAATCCATTCAGTTGAAAACAGAGGAACCCCGCTTTTTGAATAGCAGCTGCTCAGTGAGTCAGTGTTAACCCATTCTCTTCTGATGACTGATTTGCAAGCCCACTATTAGAGAGCCTCCTGGGTTTGCAATGGAGAGCAAACTAATCAAGGCTTTTGCAAAGTGAGCCGCTTCCTGGTCATGGGAGCGCAGACAGATTTTGGTGAATCTCTGGCGCGAGGCCAATAAAACCGTGGACTTCAGCCCAGGAATAACCATGCATACCAGTAGATTTGGCAGCTCTACAGATTTTCTGGACAGATTATCAGTGCAGGGAGTGTATTAAGAGGCTGAAGAATGAGTGCTGGAAGATCAGGGTCAAGATCTGCACTTTGGGCAACTCTCCAGTGACATGCCCATTTTATAATGATTTTGACCGAGTCTTGGGCATTGTGCCCAGGACAAAGCCAACCATCCTTCATGATGACCTGGTCAGCTGGGATAGTGCCCTGCTGGCCTCTGAATCCAGCCTGGGGACTAGTGGGAGCCAACAGCAGGCTCCCAGTCAGGAACATGAAGTGACTTTTTTAATGAAACCAGTCCCAAAGAACAATGTGGATCAGGATCAATAGCAAATTCTCTGTCCCTATGCAAGCATCAGGGGGTAGCCGTGTTAGTCTGTATCCACAAAAACAACAAGGAGTCTGGTGGCACTTTAAAGACTAACAGATTTATTTGGGCATAAGCTTTCGTGGGTCAAGCTTTTTAACTGTTAAGTCACAGAGGTTTGCCAGGGTCATTCTTTTTTTCCTTTCAGTAATTAGGAATTTGCCACTCTGTAACCATTCCCCCTGGGTCTACACAGCTGCCTGTAAACAGTGAAGTGGGTGTGTTTGGGAAACAGGAGTCTGTTTCTAAATCTAGTCCATTTCAGTTAGAGGTCATCTGTGCAGTCTGCGGGTCACAAAATAATTTTCCCAAAGAATGAGTGAGGTGTCAGTTTTTTCCCAGAACTGTGCAGGGTCGAGTAAAGCTGCAGATTTCAGCGAGTTTGCATGCAGCAATAACAGGGTAAGCCATGTGTGAGCTAACACAGCATCATGTTAATTCTCCGGTAGATTCTGACCCAGTCCTGGCTGGTGATAGCTGCAAACTTTTCCTGAACTAGGAATTCCAAATAGTTAGTTACATTCTGGGAAAGGGCATATTTTTCCAGGCCCCCCCCATATAGCTGATTGGTCTGCTCCACTCTCAAATGTACTGTTTGATCATTATTCGTTTGAATATTTCAGCTGCGTATACTGCAGGTTTCCTTCCAGCAGTTTGAAGTAATATCTTCCTTTGCCAATAGGGCATCACAAAGACAGTTATGTTTCCAAAATATGAAAGGCTGACATGACAGAAAAAGCCTTTTGCAGTGAGAGCACTATACACATCCGTCACCCCTCCATATGGCAACTAGTTATGAAATTTTTATGAAACAGAATAAAGCTTATAATTTTTAACTTACAGAAGTGCAGAAACAATGGTAACTGTGGTGAACAAGGCTGTGTCCAGAGGCAGGATGAGGACTGAAGCATCCCCTCCACAATAGATGTTGGTTCACTTTAGAACTGTTACATTTTATGTCCCTGAGATTCCACAATAATTAATTCCATGCTCTTCTGCGTGAGGCAGGAGGAAAGGTTGAGGCTTGCCACCCTGGTGGAGGACTGTAGGAAGAGAGTTAGAGAGAGAGAGATCTGTTTCAGCAGTTCCTGTCTATAATGGCTGCAAGAGCACCAGCTCCTGCTGCCTCCCCCATGCAACAGTATGAACACCCTGTACCATACCCTCACTCCAGCAGTAGCATGGACAACTCTGTGTCAGGGCTGACCAGGCATTCAGGACTTATGAGCAGCTGGGCAGGGCAACTAAACTTCGTGCAGCCTTCCTTCTTCCACCTCTCTTCCTGCCCCTTATCCCCTGCCACCGAGTGAGGGGAAAATGTGTAAAGATGGGAGAACATGGGGCCAGGGGACATGTAGTGGTATGCATAGTGTGTCAAGCATGAACTATTTCCTGCCCTTTCTTTTTGGGTGTGTGCTTTTGTAATGGCAGCTGTCCTGCTCTAGACCGTGTAAGTTGTTTACTGTATTAAGGCATGTTTACAAATAAAGCATGCTATATTTTCAATAAAGTTTATTGCTATCAGTGCATCACATCATCCAATCACGATTTGAGATGATAAAGCTAAAAACAAGTTAGGAGCAAATAAGCATTAGTAAGCAAATGGTATTCCTCTCTTTAGCTAGATACTGGGGGAAAGCTGACAGGTGCGGAGGAGCATGGGGTTTGGACAGAAACATTCCTTAGGGAGGATCTATTAATTGGGAGTCTCTATGTCCTAGTAAGAAGGAAAGGATGGAAGATGATAAAATACGGATAGGATCTGATGAGAAATAGTCAAATGAAAAAGAGTCCCATTTAATTACATCATGTAATGGCAGACAGCTAAAAAGTGTCAACTGTTTGAAGTGCTATTATACAAATGCTGAATAATAAGATGGGTGAACTAGAGTGCCTCGTATTAAATGAGGATATTGATATACTAGGCATCACAGAAACTTGGTGGAATGAGGATAATCAATGGGACACAGTAATACCAGGGTACAGAATATATCAGAAGGATAGAACAAGGGCCACCGAATGATTGAGGTGCCAAAGGAACTCAAGGACGATAAGGCCATTGCGGAGAAACTAAATGAATTCTTTGCATCGGTCTTTATGGCTGAGGATGTGAAGGAGATTCCCAAACCTGAGCCATTCTTTTTAGGTGACAAATCTGAGGAACTGTCCCAGATTGAGGTGTGATTAGAGGAGGTTTTGGAACAAATTGGTAAACTAAACAGTAATAAGTCACTAGGACCAGATGGTATTCGCCCAAGAGTTCTGAAGGAACTCAAATGTGAAATTGCAGGTTAGAAACCACAGTTAGTAGTTCTATCATTTAAGTCAGCTTCTGTACCAAATGACTTGAGGATAGCTAATGTGATGCCAATTTTTAAAAAGGGCTCCAGAGGTGATCCCAACAATTACAGGCCGGTAAGTCTGACTTCAGTACTGGTCGCAACTATAGTAAAGAACAAAATTGTCAGACACATAGATGAACATAATTTGTTGGGGAAGAGTCAACATGGTTTTAGTAAAGGGAAATCATGCCTCACCAATCTACTAGAATTCTTTGAGGGGAACAACAAGCATGTGGACAAGGGGAATCCAGTGGATATAGTGTTTTTGGATTTTCAGAAAGTCTTTGACAAGGTCCCTCAACAAAAGCTCTTAAGCAAAGTAAGTAGTCATGGGATAAGAGAGAAGGTCCTCTCATGGATCGGTAACTGGTTAAAAGATAGGAAACAAATGGCAGGGATAAATGGTCAGTTTTCAGAATGGAGAGAGGTATATAGGGGTGTCCCCAAGGGGTCTGTACTGGGACCAGTCCTATTTAATATATTCATAAATGATCTGGAAAAAGGGGTAAACAGTGAGGTGGCAAAATTTGCAGCTGATGCAAAACTAGTTAAGATAGTGAAGTCCCAAGCAGACTGGGAAGAGCTACAAAAAGATCTCACAAAACTGGGTGACTGGGCAACAAAATGGCAGATGAAATTCACTGTTGATAAATGCAAAGTAATGCACATTGGAAAATATAATCCCAACTACACATATAAAATGATGGGGTCTAAGTTAGCTGTTACCACTCAAGAAAGAGATCTTGGAGTCAGTGTGGATAGGTCTCTGAAAGCATCCACTCAATGTGCAGGGGCAGTCAAAAATGCAAACAGAATGTTGGGAATCACTAAGAAAGGGATAGATAATAAGACAGAAAATATCATATTGCCTCTATATAAATCCATGGTACGTCCATATCTTGAATACTGGAAAAGGTTCAGAAAAAGGCAACAAAAATGATTAGGGGGAACGGCTGCCATATGAGGAGGGATTTTTCAGCTTGGAAAAGAGATGACTGTGGGGAATATGATAGAGGTCTATAAAATCATGACAGGTGTGGAGAAAGTAACTAAGGAAGTGTTACTTACTCCTTCTCATAACACAAGAACTAGGGGTCACCAAATGAAATTAATAGGCAACAGGTTTAAAACGAAGTATTTTTTTCACACAACACAGACAATCTGTGGAACTCCTTACTAGAGGATGTTGTGAAGGCCAAGACTATAACAGGGTTCAAAACAGAACTAGATAAAGTCATGGAGGATAGGTCCATCAATGGCTATTAGTCAGGATTGGCAGGGATGGTGTCCTTGACCTCTATTTTCCAGAAGCTGGGAATGGGTAACAGGGATGGATTACTTGATGATTATCTGTTCTGTTCATTCCCTCTGGGACACCTGGCATTGGTCACTGTGGGAAGACAGGATGCTGGGCTAGAAGGACCTTTGGTCTGATCCAGTATGGCCGTTGTTATGTTCTTATGTACAGCAATTCACATTTCCAAAAATTCCATCTGTACAGCCATGGGGACTCCCGCCCTTCCCCACAACCAAATTCATTATTTATCATGACATTCAGACTTACATTGCATGGCAATCAAGCCCACCCTCCTCTCAAGCGCTGCCCCCCCAAATAAATGAGACAGTTTCCCCCCACAAGAACATTTATACAGGTACTATTCCCCCTTCCATTGGGCCATGCAATTTCGTAATGTGAGAACACAAATCATCCCTGACTTCTGCTGCCTGGGTGCAACCAGCTCCTGCAGTGGTAGCTGCACTTCCTGGCTGAAAGTCCAGATCCAGTGTCCCCTTGCTGTCACAGGTCCATTTAGGGGGAAATGGCTCATGTGTGGCTTCAAAAAGGTTGTGAGGAGCACATTAATGCGGACAGCATTGATGACACTGGCATTCAAATGGGTCTGTAGACACCTTCAACATGATTTTAATCTACCAAAAAGCATATTCAACAGTTATTCTATACCTGTTAAGAGTGTAATTAAAGCCCCCCCCCCCCCCCGGGCCCCTGAAATAAGGATACAGTTTCATAAACCAAGGTAAAAGGGAGTACATGGGGTCCCCCAGAATAATGGTGGGAACAGTAACATTGCTTATGTCAATGCCATTTGGTGGGAATAGTGTCCCAGCCTGTCCATGAATGTAGACTGCTGAGCGGTGAAAAACTCTGGCATTATGAACTTTTCCTGTACAGTCCACATCGACATTCATAAATCTGCCTCGGTGATCCACTAGTGCCTGCATAACAATGGGGTAGTGCCCTTTGTGGTTTATGTACTTGTGCTTCTTGAGGAGGGCAAACTATGGGCATGTGAGTCCCATCTAGCCCTACCACAGTTTGGACACCCCGTTCTCTCAAAACCAGCAATTACCTCCAAAGTATCTTTAATGCCTGCTTCCTTGGGTAACCACATGCTTGATTGCCTCAGAAACCTCTGCCACCACTTTACCCACAGTCAGCTTTCCAGCTCCAAACTGGTTGGCAGTGGACCTGTAACAGTCTGGATTAGGCAGCTTCCAGATGATTGGCAATTTCATTTAATAATGAGTACATGCGTGAAGTGCTGTATGTCTGCATTTCAGGAACATTATGAATAGTTTTGTTCACTAGCGTATATTATATAGTTATTTAAAAAAAACAGTTTAAATACATAGTTGAAGTTTGTTTTTGTTAAGGGAAAACACTCCTAGTGTTTAAACAATTTTGAATTCTCTGTCTGGTGTATGGTATGGGGTGATGCTATGATTATAATTGTGCTTAAAATGTAGGATTGGAAAGTTTGGCCTTTTCATTTTAGTGTGAAGAAAATAACATGAGCAATCTGAAATATACTTTAGCGATGCTTTTTGATTGGGAATAGTATATTATCAGGAGAGGAGATGTTGTTTGTTTTTTGTATGTGTTGGTATAACAAACCCCACCCACTTTTAGTTTCTCCAGATACTGGACTAAGATTTTATCTTGTTGCTTTCTCTGGTAAAACTAGGAATCTTCAAATGCTGAAATATCATACAGGTGTTCCGGGCATGTAGAGGCAGGGCCATTTGGGATTCACTGCAAGCCAGATTCCCAATCTGGTCCTGTCTCTGAGGACCAGCAATCTTTTCTCCTTTTAGCAACATCAGGACACTGACCATTCCTTAACATGTCCAGCACCTCAGGTAGAGATGTAGAAGTTAATGGAACAGACACAAATAATAGTGCAGATGGAAAAATGTATCTTGAGCTGAATGTGTTAAGGGAATCATCAGTTAGTTGAAGGCGCAGTGGATACGGCTTGGTTTTTGAGAGAGGATGCCCTTACCAATCTGGCGCTGATGTCATCTGATTTTAAAAGCTAAATAGGATGAGCCTAATTAGTACATGAATGAGTGATCCCATGCACTGCCGAAACCTAGAGCTGAAAGGCTTGTTACTTCTCCTTTTGTGTGGTGCTCTGAACTCCTGCTGTTTTTATTGTGCTCTTTGCTCTATTTCTTTTAGTGGTCAACAGATTTTTTTTGGGCTAAATTGACTCTCAGCCCTGAGTATGGGGAGACGTTTAGATTTGCCATCCCAGGAGGAGCTCTGGAACGGAATTGTGACTCTGAAACATGCCTTTGAGTCACACTTTCCCATGAACGCCTGTATTGCACACAAGGAGGAATGTATGCTATTATTCCATTACTAAATGCAGCATACTCTTCTCCCCAGCACTCTACCCAGCTATCTGTGCTGGCCTGGCCCGTGGGTGGGGAGTGTGTGTGGGGGAGAGCTCTGGCCCAGCCTTGTTCCCATTTGCACCCTCCCTGGCGTCTCCCAACCCACTTGCTCATGGAGTATTGGATATTTAGCACCTGCCTTCCCCCTTGCACAGATTCAAGATCTGGGTCGCTTCTATTCTGGCCATGAGCTAAGGGCTTGTCTATACTTACGCGCTGGTTCGGCGGCAGGCAATCGAACTTCTGGGTTCGATTTATCGCGTCTTGTCTGGACACGATAAATCGAACTCAGAAGTGCTCCCCGTCGACTCCGGTAATCCTGCTCGCCGCGAGGAGTACGCGGAGTCGACGGGGGAGCCTGCCTGCCGGGTCTGAACCGCGGTAAGTTCAAACTAAGGTACGTCGACTTCAGCTACGTTATTCACGTAGCTGAAGTTGCGTACCTTAGTTCGATTTGGGGGTTTAGTGTAGACCAAGCCTAAGAGTGGGCTCTTATGACCCTGGCATGACCATGTAGAGCTGAATTCCAGTCCAGCTCTTTGAGATAAACTGCTTTTAAATTCAAAGCTGTCTTTGCAATTGGACTATTACTGACAGGCAAAGACATTCTTCCTTAGTGCAACAAGGGCCCAATCAACAAGGTGCTGTGTACTTCTTTCAAGGCTCTGAGCATCATTTTCTTTAATTTCAGTCAGTAGGAGCTGAGAGATCTCAGCACCTTGCAGGATTAGCCTTCGGTAACCCAGTTGCTTTCGATACCTAGATCTCCAGTTCAGTCCTCTGGTGGAAAGATTCTTTGTACACAAGGATAATCCTTCGTTTGATGTTTATTTCCTTGGTTGCCTTCCTGAATTACATAATACCCATATCAGGATTTTTAACTTGTAAACACTTTTGGAGACCCTTGGATGAAAGTTGCTATTTATAAGTTCAAAGTATTAATTATTCTTGCTAGAATGTAGGTCTACACCAGCAGTTTTGTTGTCAATGTGTCTGCTACTACACATAAACTGTTGTGTGGTTGGATACTGAACAGTGCTGCTGTTGGGCAAAAACAGTGATAAGTTAAACATTAAGTTCCATAGATCATCTGATACTGTAGTATATGAAATCATCTCTTCTTCCATCCTTTTATAAAAAAAATCAAACAATACTTCCACACTTTCAGCTTTCATACATTTTAAAATTTTATTAAAGAAAATTACATGTGAAGAAACGTATGTAATGCTAAGTTTAAAAGTGGAATCCCTTCCAAATCAGAAAATTTTAACTTAAACTTTGCCTTATTGCACGTTTAAATTAGGGTTGAATAGTTCATTATGGGATCATACAGAACTCAGCCGGTTGGGGTTGTAGTGGGCCACAAACGGAATTTGAATAGTCAATGTGATGCAGCTGTAAAAAAAAAAAAAAAAGGATAATATGATTCTGGGGTGTATTAACTGGGAGTGTTGTATGTAAGACACAGGAGATAATGGTCCTGCTCTTCTCAGCACTGGTAAGGCCCGAGCTGGAGTGTCCAATTCTGTGTCCAATTCTGGGCACCACAATTTACTCACTTATAGCACAAATTGAATATATGTATCATCATTTTGTATTGGTAGAGGTGGGGCTGGTGGCACTGCCTAATATTAAGGTTGCTCGGCACTTTCCATGATAAGACCCTGTTTTCAGTTGCTTGTAATTTTGCAAAACTTTAGCTGTTTGGACTGAAATTGTACACGCCGGGTGTCTGCTTTGGGCTGAACTTCTCTGGAAAATTCCAGTCAAAACAGTTCAGCTGTTTCCAGGAATGAAGTTAGATAAAAGTACATTGTTTTACCCATGTTAAAAAATTCTGACCACCTTTCTTGGAGAAACTAGAGCATACCTATGCTTTGGAGCCTGAACTCAAAACTTGGCAGGGATGTGCCTTTTGCCACCCAGGGGAAAATCTGGCCAAATTTGGCTGAGTTAAAAGCTTTTGAGAAATCATAGTTAGCACGTGCTCAGTAGAGACTTCTTAGAGCTTTGCAGCTACATTTCCCAAAGATTCTGTCTGCCCCGACTGTGGTCCAGATCAGTGCTGCAGGGGACTGAGTAGGTCTTTTTCTGCAATTGCAGGTCTGTGCTGCTGCAGGCTGGGCCAGGCACTGGAACTGAAAGCAATGAAACGCTCTTCTGTGCTCTGTGTCACTCTGCTGATGCCCAGGCAATGTGAAGGAGGAAACTGGCTGATTCAAATGCACAGGGTACAAGAGCTGGACCTGGAAGGGGCAACAGAAGGAGTAGATTGCAATAAAGAGCAGGGCACTGGCTTGATAAGGAGACTGGGATGGGTGTGGGAACCCTGGGCCTGGCCAGGAAAGGTGAATGCGAGTCAGTGGGGGAAAGAAGGGAGGAGAGACTGAGATCAGACAGAGAGCTCTGAGGGTGAATAGACTGGGGCTGAGATCAGAAGCCTGGGGATTTGGTATTGGACAAGGAGCCACAGGTGGGGAAGAGACATGACTGGGACATAGATAGGAGGGAACAAGCTTTTGGGAAATGCACAAGAGTCTCTGCCCCCTAGAAACACTCCAAGCCCCCTCCCCCCAAGCCTGGGGTGGAACACAAGATTTCTGAGTCTCATCATTCCTCTGCTGTCAGCAAACCTCCATGAAACGCACTGTGAAGTGCATCTCATCCCTGTTTAGTGCTGAACTACATAGTGGATGACAACCTACTACAGCTATCTGTTACTCCATTAGCTCAACTTGCAGAGGTCTGTGCAGTGGATCTAAAGCAGTGGTCCCCAAACTTTTCAGGATCGTGACCTCCCTTACCCCTGTCCACACCCCTCAGGAGCCAGGGTGGGAGTGGAACTGTGGCTCCCGGCGCAGAGGGAGGACACAGACAGGGATAAGGGGGCTGAGGCTGGGCCAAGACTGAGGGTGGAGCTGGTAGCAGAGCTGTGGCTAGGGGAGGAGTGGGGCTGGGTGGCACTCTCTCCCTGCCCCACCCATGGGGGATGGCCTGCACCCCACTGTGCCCCCTGCTCTAAAGACAGAATTATTAATTTAAATAATGGGTTTTTCTATGGTGCTCATCATCATAGTAGCTGAGCGCATCAGAAACATTAATTCAGTTTATTGTCACAATATTCTCATGAGATGATAGGCTAATATTGCCATTGTATAGCTGGGGAACTGAGGCACAAAGATTTAGGTCCAAAGTATCCACTAATTTGAGATGCCTTGGACCTGATTTTTCAGAGTACTTAGTATTATGTAGCGCTTTATATGGTCAAAGCACAAATGCCAGTTCCAGCTATGGGCGCTCAGCACTTTTGCAAATCAGACCCCAGGGTCAAGTGTCAGCTAGAAAATGAGGAACACACAATTAGTTACCATTTGTAAATAATTTGATTTAAGGGACTTCTGACTAGCCCAGTGTCACATAGGAACTCTGTGGCAGAGGTAGGGTAGAATTCAGTTTTTCCTGGGCCGCATTCAACTCTCTTAATCATGAGACTATCCTTTCTCTTCCTGCCTCATTCACTCTGCAGCTTCCAATTCTTCAGCAAATGATGGAGGCAGCTAACAGACAACAGCTTTTTTACTACAACTCTAATCCATCCACTGAGCTGGTCTATCCTGTGCACTGAATGAGGCAGGAATCTGGTGGAAAAATAGTATGTGATCACGTGATTAAAGACTGTCTCATAATGTATATGCTCAAGGGCACTGTATTAAGTTTCCATAGGCCACCTTAATTCTGGCATTTCCTAACTTTTACATGCTTGACTTCGCAACCTTAATATTCTTGTAATGTAACTTTTTCTGTATGTACATGTATTGTATGATGGGTAACAGAAGATCTTATTGTAATATATAGGGAACAACATTAATCTTGCTATGGGAAACTTAGTCAGATACTAAGTTCTATGTGATAAAGATGAACTTTAAGATTGTTTTTCACATATGTAATGTGTAGAAGGTGTGTGCAGTTGGTATACAAACTGAAATGTAAACCCAAGCCTTGAGAAATCAAAATCTGTCTGAGAAACATGTTATAGAAACGCATTTCTCAGGCTCAAAATCTCCCTGATCTCAGCATGAAACATTTCATTTTTCTATTTTAAAGTGTCCTACTGATAGTTTTATAGGGTTATTTTTTTCCCTCCACTGTCAGCCCTCCAGCATGAAGGGTTCTGCAGCATTGTTAAAATCCCAGCTCTTCGTCTTGGTGACACAACCCTTTCATTGTTAAGATTGCGAATGCCCTGTCAGCTCTTTTCCTGTAAATCAGTAGGGGATTGAAACTGACAAAAATTCTCCTCTCTGAAGTTTCATAGAACAAGAATCTTGTCACTTTTAATAACCTGCCAACTCACAAGAACTTCTTTTTGGGTTTTCCAGCCTTGTAGCCAGGATTAGCTTCTTGAAGAGCTAATTTTTTTCACTAGGTGGGGGACACTTTAGTTCAGGGGTTCTCAAACTGGGGGTCGTGGGGTTATTACATTGGGAGTCGCGAGCTCTCAGCCTCCACCCCAAACCCCACTTTGCAGTCAGCATTTATAATGGTGTTAAATATATTTAAAAGTGTTTTTAATTTATAAAGGGGAGTCGCACTCAGAGGCTTGCTATGTGAAAGGGGTCACCACTACAAAAGTTTGAGAACCCCTGCTTTAGTGATATGTTTAATATATTCTATTTTTATATAAATAATTTACATAAAAATTGGGGGATAAAGAGACTAATATACATTTTTGACTTGTCACCCTGTCCCATGTTTCTTATGGTAGCAGCCAGGTGGCCTTCGGATTACTCTCCATATCAAGTGGTGAAAATTAATTTCATACCCTGCAGCTTTTGTGGATGTCATCTTTTTGTATCATGCTGCAAACATAGACACTTGCAAATGCAAACATGTGGCTGATTGTTACTGTTCTATTGTCATTTTATACACACTAGTGAGGAGTGAAATGTTACTATTTATAAAGTGGGCATTGTGAGTGGAAGCATCTGATTAACTAAAAAAGGTTCTGGCTCTCCAGATATCTGATATAATTACTTAGGTTGAGATACATTAGCCACTTGCCTTTCAGCATCATTCCACAAAATTAAAGGGAAATAATATTAGGGGATGTATCCTCCTTCTCTGGATTTCAAATTTTTATTATTGATGTTAAGCTCATACAATCTGAAAGAGCATTTCCAGACCTTTGCTGATAGTCAGCAGGTGAACTCTTCAAGTGACAAGTCTGACAGTCAGCTGCTATTTCCCCGTTTAAATAGAAATTTGTTCAAAAGGAAGTTAGAAGGGCAAAAATTAAAGTTGAAAGGTAAAAGGAAGGTTGGAATTCTTCTTTACCTTATTTTTTCTTGCCAATTCCTATTTCCACACAAACGGAACAGGGAATCTGAAACTAAGTCAGTGCTCCTGACGTCTGAACTGTCTAATAATTAAAATTCTGGGGGAAAATATTAATTAAGAATTGTTTTGGTTTTAAGGGTCTTCATGGTTTTGTAAAATGGAAACAAAGACAGTGAAAAAAATATACAGACAAGAATATGTTAAAACCCATTTATCATGTTTCAGATACAATAACATTTTTAATAAGTATCAGAGGGGTAGCCGTGTTAGTCTGAATCTGTAAAAAGCAACAGAGGGTCCTGTGGCACCTTTGAGACTAACAGAAGTATTGGGAGCATAAGCTTTCGTGGGTAAGAACCTCACTTCTTCAGATGCAAGTAAGTTTTTAATAAGAATAGAAACATACTTGACGCAATGGTACTACTTCCAGGTGAAATAAATGAGAGAGCTCCCATTGACTTCAGTAGAGAGAGAGAGTCTCAAGAATTGTAAACTCTTTTTGGGGTAGGTATTGTTTTTTTTGCTACACCACCTGACACAGTAGGGCTCCAATCGTGGCTGAGATCTCTAGGCACCACTGTAAGTAATAATTATTTAATATCTAGTTGCCTAAGTACAGGACTGGGAGCTCAGAACTTTGGCGACCTAATCCCATCTTGAACTTTTACTCCCTCCTAGCCTTTAAATGATTTAAACTGTCAGCCTCATCTGTAAAATGAGAATAACACCTTGTGACTAAGGTATCTCAAAAGGTGTTTGTTGTGAGGAAGTTAGTGAAGTGAAAAGTGCCACATCAGTGCTAAGTATTCAGTTATCCTTTTAACTCTCACTTCCCAGGTAAATGAAGGTACTTGGAATTCAGGTTTTTGTCTCATATCCATATGCCTCAAGTGTGTTATCTCACATGCAGTCCCACTGGAGGGATGAGGGGAAACGTGCACCCCTTCCTTCCCACAGGACTTTCCTCTACTGCATGATATTGCCCCCATCATTGCAATTTCAGTGGTAGTTCTATGGTTAAATTCAGACGGACCGGACCTGTAGCAGGGATAGAGCAAAAAAGTGAGAGAGAGGTTTTAATATGTCACTCTCTCCAGGTTGGCGTTTTATAACACTGGTTTTGATTTAGCCCCATTTCAGGGCCCTAATCTATCCAAAATCTCACCTAATTTCATTATTGTTTTGCAAAAATTGACTTCAAAAGAAATTTTAATGCGCATCTTTTCTGAAGTCAGCTTTAATAAATTGTACGGGATATTCTTTGAATAGATTCTGTCAGCTATATGGTAAATATATGGAAAGTAATTTTGTACTAAAATATTTTTGAGGTTTTATTTCTAAATGATGTGAGATTATTTTATGCATTTCAGTTGACCTATTGTAACTATGAAACAAAAAGTGTCTTGAAGGCAGAGTTCCTCGAATATTTTCAAGGATCTGGAAGATGAAAGTTTTGGACTTAATACATTAAATTTGAGTATGTGCTAAAAGGAAAGTTCAAATGGTCTTTGATGTCACAGTTACTCATACCTTGTGTCACATATTTTGATGAAATAGACATCTTGTCCTTTTTTAAGACAAAGTGACGTTCAATATTTTTAATAGAAGCACAATTTCAATATACCATTTCATGTTTTAAGCCTAAAAAGCCATCTGATTAGTTCAAACTGAACTGGTTACTGCACCTTCAAATAACTTGAGTGGAGCACCTGTAAATGATCTGATTTCTTGAGCAATCCATGCTGACTCTTTCCTGTAATTTTTGTGCATGACAGCGTACATATAGCTTTTCCTGTAATTCTTGTATATTCTTGATGAAACCAAATCTATTTCATCTGTTTCACTTTTTAAGTGTAAATAGTTTTCAATTACATTGCTTCTCATGGTATTTGTTAGAGTATTGCTTTTTTATGATAGAGAGTACAGTACATACATGGCAACACTCTATGTAGATGAACTCCCCAGCATCACAGATTATAAAACCATGGAAACAGGAAAAGAAACCTAATTTTAATGTAGGCAAGGATTCCATAGCAACAGTTGAATGAAATCATAGATCATAGACTTTAAGGTCAGAAGGGACCATTATGATCATCTAGTCTGACCTCCTGCACAACGTAGGCCACAGAATCTCACCCACGCACTCCTGTATCAAACCCCTAACCTTTGTCTGAGCTATTGAAGTCCTCAAATCATGGTTTAAAGACTTCAAGGTTCAGAGAATCCTCCAGCAAGTGACCCTTACCCCAAGCTGCAGAGGAAGGCGAAAAATCCCCAGGGCCTCTGCCAGTCTGCCCTGAAGGAAAATTTCTTCCTGACTCCAAATAATGGTGATCAGCTTAAACCCTGAGCATGTGGGCAAGACTCACCAGCCAGACACCCAGGAAAGAATTCTCTGTAGTAACTCAGATCCCACCCCATCTAACATCCCATCACAGGCCATTGGGCATATTTACCACTAATAGTCAAAGATCAATTAGTTGCCAAAATTAGGCTATCCCATTATACCATCCCCTCCATAAACTTATCAAGCTTAGTCTTGAAGCCAGATATGTCTTTTGCCTCTCTGCTCCCTTTGGAAGGCTGTTCCAGATCTTCACTCCTCTGAGGGTTCGAAACCTTTGTCTAATTTCAAGTCTAAATTTTCTGATGGCCAGTTTATATCCATTTGTTCTTGTGTCCACATTGGTACTGAGCTTAAATAATTCCTCTCCCTCCCTGGTATTTATCCCTGTGATATATTTATAGAGAGCAATCATATCTCCCCTCAGCCTTCTTTTGGTTAGGCTAAACAAGCCGAGCTCTTTGAGTCTCCTTTCATAAGGCAAGTTTTCCATTCTTCAGATCATCCTAGTAGCCCTTCTCTGTACCTCATAGACTCATAGACTTTAAGGTCAGAAGGGACCATTATGATCATCTGGTCTGACCCCCTGCATGCTGCAGGCCACAAAACCGTCCCTACCCCTTCCCTGGACTCTGCTGTTGAAGTCCCCAATCCTGTGTTTTAGTGACTTCAATTGGCAGAGACCCTCCTGCTAGTGATTCCTGCCCCATGCTGCGGAGGAAGGCGAAAAACCTCCAGAGGCTCAGCCAATCTACCCTGGAGGAAAATTCCTTCCCGACCCCAAATATGGCGATCAGTAAGACCCCGAGCATGTAGGCAAGAGTCTCCAGCCTGACCCCTGTTAGCCATTATACTATTTACCTACCATTGCTTGGTATTCCTTGGCTACTATGTTTTACCATTAAACCATTTCCTCCATAAACTTATCTAACTTAATCTTAAAACCAGACAGGTCCGTCGCCCCCACCGTTTCCCTCGGAAGGCCGTTCCAATATTTCACCCCTCTGACAGTCAGAAACCTTCGTCTAATTTCAAGCCTGAACTTCCCCACGGCCAGTTTATATCCATTCGTTCTCATGTCCACATTAGTACTAAGATGGAATAATTCCTCTCCCTCCCTTGTATTTATCCCTCTGTTCTAGTTTGAATTCATCCTTCTTAAACATGGGAGACCAGAACTGCACACAGTATTCCAGATGAGGTCTCACCAGTGCCTTGTATAATGGTACTAACACCTCCTTGTCTCTACTGGAAATACCTCACCTGATGCATCCTAAGACCACATTAGCTTTTTTTCATGGCCATATCACATTGTTGGCTCATAGTCATCCTGTGATCAACCAATACTCCGAGGTCCTTCTCCTCCTCTGTTACTTCCAACTGATGCGTCCCCAGCTTACAACAAAAATTCTTGTTATTAATCCCTAAATGCATCACCTTGCACTTTTCACTATTAAATTTCATCCTATTACTATTACTCCAGTTTACCAGGTCATCCAGATCTTCCTGTATGATATTCCAGTCCTTCTCTGTATTGGCAATACCTCCCAGCTTTGTGTCATCCGCAAACTTTATTAGTACATTCCCACTTTTTATGCCAAGGTCAGTAATAAAAAGATTAAATAAGATTGGTCCCAAAACCGATCCCTGAGGAACTCCACTAGTAACCTCCCTTCAGCCTGACAGTTCACCTTTCAGTATGACCCATTGTAGTCTCCCCTTTAACCAGTTCCTTATCCACATTTCACTCTTCATATTGATCCCCATCTTTTCCAATTTAGCTAATAATTCCCCATGTGGAACCGTATCAAATGCCTTACTGAAACTGAGGTAAATTAGATCCACTGCATTTCCTTTGTCTAAAAGATTTGTTACCTTTTCAAAGAAGGAGATCAGGTTGATTTGGCACGATCTACCTTTTGTAAAACCATGTTGTATTTTGTCCAAATTACCATTGACCTCAGTGTCCTTAACTACTTTCTCCTTCAACATTTTTTCCAAGACCTTACATACTACAGATGTCAAACTAACAGGCCTGTAGTTACCCAGATCACTTTTTTTCCTTTCTTAAAAATAGGAACTATGTTAGTAATTCTCCAGTCATACGGTACAACCCCTGAGTTTACAGATTCATTAAAAATTCTTGCTAATGGGCTTGCAATTTCATGTGCCAGTTCCTTTAATATTTTTGGATGAAGATTATCTGCCCCCCCCAATTTAGTCCCATTAAGCTGTTTGAGTTTGGCTTCTACCTTGGATGTGGTAATATCTACCTTCATATCCTCATTTCCATTTGTCATCCTACAATTATCCCTAAGCTCCTCATTAGCCTCATTAAAGATTGAGGCAAAGTATTTGTTTAGATATTGGGCCATGCCTAGATTATCCTTAACCTTCACTCCATCCTCAGGGTTTAGCGGTCCCACTTCTTCTTTCTTTGTTTTCTTCTTATTTATAGACCTTTTACTATTGGTTTTAATTCCCTTTGCAAGGTCTAACTCTACATGGCTTTTGGCCTTTCTTACTTTATCCCTACATGTTCTGACCTCAATAAGGTAGCTTTCCTTGCTGATCCTACTCATCTTCCTTGTAGGCTTTCTGCTTTTTCTTAATCACCTCTCTGAGATGCTTGCTCATCCAGCTTGGTCTACAACTCCTGCCTATGAATTTTTTCCCCTTTCTTGGGATGCAGACTTCTGATAGTTTCTGCAACTTTGACTTGAAGTAATTCTAGGCTTCCTCTGCCTTTAGATCCACAAGTTCTTCAGTCCAATCCACTTCCCTAACTAATTTCCTTATTTTTTTAAAGTTAGCCCTTTTGAAATAAAAAAATGTAAGTTTGGCAATATTTACGGGGCAGCTATAGTATAGAGTTAAAGTGCTAGACCTGCTATGTATATAAAAACTCCCTGCATGTTCACTACTCATGTTTTCTTTAATCTTGATCATAAGTTTTTCCTCCTTTAAAAACACAGTTAAAAGAAAATTAGCCCAACTTTAAAAGCCATATCAATCAGAAATTTAAAACAAAATTAGAAACTTTTAACTAAATAGGAAAAGCAAACTATGATTTGTCAAGGTGAAGAGGGAGGATTTATTTCTACATTTTATTTATTGAACTTTGAAACTGAAAAGAAAAAAAAGCTGTCCTCAGAGATATGACACAAACGTTCATCAAAAGTTGAGTAGATACATGCCTGATTTATGCCTGATTTTAGGCTGCCTAACAGTATTAATAGCCTGTGACAGTGTACCCCACAAGGCTTTATGGGGTGTGTGTGCTTATAAATGTATGTATGACATAACTGGAATATATTTTGTGCTGCCTGTGCCATGTAATATATCTCCGTAAAGGTTATGGTCTACTATATCTATTCGTCCTATCTGTACACATATATCATTTTCTACTTGAAGTTAAGAATATGGGCTGTATACTTGCTTGGTTTCTAAGTAAGCTTTATGAGGCATTTGATCAGTTTCTTTAGGAAGGAATTTGCAAGGTTAAGTACCTGATCAGGAGACACTTAGGGAACAATGCATCTTGGAATGCTCCAATCCACATAAGAAGTCTTCCTGGAGACCTGCAAGATACCATGTGGACAATGGCTTCGGCCTGCGAAGACTGAGTCATGCAGGGACATGTGACTTGCCCAGGTGACTCCAAAACTCCATCTTGAAGCTGGATTTTGCCTAGGAGGGAGGAGGGGGGTCTCCACCCACAAGAGAAAGTCTATTTAAACCTGTGGGAGACCCCTCCATTTTGTCTTCAGCTGGCTAAAGAAGGAGCCTCTCCATCCCCCCAGGATACTTGAAGGAAACTAGAACAAAGGACAGTAACTACAGAGGGTGTGAGTGATTGCTGGACCCAGGCTAAAAGGAGATTAGCCTGTAGAAGGGAGAATTCTGGAATTAGTGAGGAACTTATCTGTATTTAGTTTGATTAGACATAGATTTGCGCATTTTATTTTATTTTGCTTGGTGACTTACTTTGTTCTGTCTGTTACTACTTGGAACCACTTAAATCCTATTTTCTGTATGTAATAAAATCACTTTTTTTCCTTATTAATTAATTCAGAGTATGTATAATACCTGGGGGAGCAAACAACTGTGCATATCTCTTTATCAGTGTTACAGAGGGCGAACAATTTATGAGTTTGCCCTGCATAAGCTTTATGCAGGGTAAAACGGATTTATTTGGGTTTAGACCCCATTGGGAGTTGGGCATCTGAGTGCTAAAGACAAGCACACTTTTGTGAGCTGTTTTCAGGTAAACTTGCAGCTCTGGGACAAGTGATTCAGACCCTGGGTCTGTGTTGGAGCAGACGGGAGTGTCTGGCTCAGCAAGACAGGGTGCTGGAGTCCTGAGCTGTCAGGGAAAATAGGAGCAGGGGTAGTCTTTGCACGTCGGTTAGCAGCTCCCAAGGGCGTTTCTGTGAGCCAACCTGTCACATAGCCCACAAAGCTGTAAATACTATTTAGATTTGTAAGTTTTTCATCTTTGAGATGGAATAGGTGCTGTTTGCAGAGAAGTCTGCAGGAATCCCATAGGCTGGTTTGTATTTGGATGATACATGCCTAATGCCAATGAATGAGTGTTTCTGCTATTTTCCCCCCTCACTGAGGTGCAATGATTTGTCAGTACATAGCAGATTTTAGGGATCTTATGCGGACACAAGCACTCACTTTGGTGTATACCCTGCAGCTCCCTTACTAGAATTTAGTCCACTGAGGACAGATTCTAGAACTTACGCTATTATGAAAATACCCATAGTGGCAATTGTAGCCCTGTTTCCATTGTAGGCTACTCTTTCTCCCTTTCCTGTGGCTGTCTAACTCTGTCCCTGCTAATCTGTATGTCCTGACACTGCACTGAGTTCGCATTCAGTATGTGAAGTGTTTGGTCAGTCAACGAGAGGAAGCGCTGAGTGTGGCAGATAGTACATGTATCAGTGTGCCACAACGGGAACTATAATCTTATGCCAGCACTGGACAGCAGTGGGAATTAAACACTTTTTTTACTGTTCTTTCCCAATGGACATAATTAAGGGGACCATACTAGATCTATCCAAATGCAAGGGAAACCCAGCAGATGTTCTGAAGGATCCTGGATTAGATTTTTTTCTGAGAAGGGGGCGGCTATGGGAGAAGATTTGAGAGGTCAGTAAAGCGTATGTGCAAAAACAAAAAGGATTTTAGTAGCACCTTAAAGACTAGCAGATTTATTTGGGCTTACGCTTTCGTGGGTAAAAACCCCACTTCTTCAGATGCATGGAGTGAAAATTTGCAAATACAGGCATAAATATATATTGGCACATGAAGAGAAGTTGCGAACCAGTGTTGAAGGCCAATTCAGTCAAGGTGGATGTGGTCCACACCCAATAATTGATGAGAAGGTGTCAATACCAAGAGAGGGAAAATTTCTTTTGTAGTGAGCCAGCCACTCCCAGTCCCCGTTCAAGCCCAAATTAATGGTGTTAAGTTTGCAAATGAATTATAGCTCCGCAGTTTCTCTTTGAAGTCTGTTTTTGAATTTTTGTTGTTGAAGGATGGCTACTTTAAAATCTGTTATTGAATGTCCAGGGAGATTGAAGTGTTCTCCTACTGGCTTTTGTATGTTACCATTCCTGATGTCTGGTTTGTGTCCATTTATCCTTTTACGTAGAGACTGTGCACAGGGCTGGCTTTATGAACTGTGGGGCCCGATTTGAATACCCGGCGGTGGTCCGGGGCTTCGGCAGCCCTTTGGTGGCGGGGGGTCCGTTCCGGGTCTTCCGCAGCACTGAAGGACGCCCCGCCGCCAAAATGCCGCGGAAGACCCAGAGCGGACCCCCTGCTGCCGAAGTGCCGCCGAAGACCTGGAGCGGACCGCCGCTGGGTGAGTAAAAAAAATTGAAAAGGCACCTAAGGCGCAGGGCCCGATTCCAGGGAATCGGCCTAAAGCCGGCCCTGACTGTCCGGTTTGTCCAATGTACAAAGTATATGTGGAGAGTCAGATCAAGTCTGGGAGCAGGAGCCACAGAGGAAGCAGGGGGAAGCTAAATCTCTGGTTGAGCCTGAGATCCAACATAGAAATGAAAGAGGCTTTCTGTTCCAGTCTCTATTTCCTGACTAAATTCAGTTAAAGTTACATGCTGTGGCAATGGAACTATGTCAGTTTCCTCTTTGATGCTGCTTTGGACGCCTGTTCTGATCCTGCATATTTCATAGTCAAATGCCTTAAACTACCTCTCTTTCCTCCTATACCTTCCTGTTGTATAATGCCAGGTTAAACCATTGCTAGAAATTAACTTAATATATAATAGTGATCTTCCTTTTTACTCCTAGCTACAGATTCCTCTCACTGTGGTTTCATCTCAGTTCTCCTAAATACTTTCTTTTAATAAAAGTTTGCAGATTTAAAAAGTCAGTCTTTGCCAGTCTATGTGGACTGAATGCTCCTGTCATAAATTTCAGCTGACTGTTTAGGATCAGGAACTAAGTCAGGATAATATACCAATGAGAAGCATTTGGACAAAAAAAGTCAAACTGGTCTGAGGACTCACCTTGCTCTCTCAATCTAGCAGTCCGTAGTGAACTTGCAAGGGCTTTCATAGAAGAGGCAGAACCTTGGGCAAGCAATGTGAGCACCGTCTGAAATAAACATACACGCATCCCTTGATAACACAGATACTTGTGATTCCTAAAGAAGGTTAATACAGATCATTCCATTCAGGAACATGTCAGCTCTCACTCAAGTCAGTGGGAAAATTCTCATTGACTTCAGTGCTGCAGGACCAGGACCCTATCTTTGCTCCTCTGCCCCCCTGAGAATCTCAGAATGAGTTAATGATGATGACCATTAGAGTTTATCCAAAGAAATAAAAAGTAGGAATATTTCACTGTGCCAGACATCTATTGTCTTCAAATAACTACAAGCAGCCTGCACTCAGTGCTATTTGATGATGAACCAGCCTGTCATTTGATATGCTTTCAGGAGAGGCCAGAATGAAATGTATTCACACCCACCTGCTGCAGCTGGAAAATGACGTAAATAGCCTAAATAATTGCTTGCACTGCTCAAATTTCCAGAGGCTGCTTTGTCAGTAAGGATATAAAATTTAAAAAATGTCCAGTCCAACAGACAGCATGCAATGTGTTGTTTGGGACAAAGGGGGAGAGATCCCATATATAATTTAATTGAAACAGGAGTTTCCTTTGTTAATGAGAAAAGGGGGTTCAGTGCAAAAGATGGAGGAAGATTGAAGAAGATTGATTTAAAAAAAACAATGAACACAGTTTGCCAAAGTTTTGATGAGGTTTTTAAAAACATTTTTTGGCAATATAATGTAATTTTCTCCTTTGTTTCTTTATCCTTAATTTCCTAACTATATGCAAATGGAAGTAGAATAAAAACAAAACAGCTGATGCTGAAAATAATTTGGAAGAATGGGAGATGTGTGGGTATAAAAGCTGGACAGAATTTTTATAAGTTCTGTGTATGTCCCAATTTTATGGCTGTTGTGACAAAACAGTGATTGATACTAGTTTATTGAATAAAGCCAAATATCAATTCTAGTCAGGCCTTTAGATAAATTCCTCAAAGGCAAAAAGTCCATTCTAAGACCAGAATTGATTACTATGTGTATGTGTTTTATAAACTCATCTAACTTGAGCCCTGAGGTTGCTTTAGTATGTAAACACATTGTCTACATTTCTGCAGGGTGTAATCATTTCCCTTGCTGAGGCAGATATTTATTGAAATCATACAGATTTCTGGGTTATAATCATTTAGGGCCTAATCCTGCAAGCCCTTTACAAAAAACAACAAAACACTCATGGGCTTTGTAGAGGGTTTGATGAATCTGGTTCTTCTGTGTTTTAGAAACTGGCCATTTATAAAATTCAGTTTTGCGTTTTCTCACAATTCTTTCCCGACAAAAATGATTGGCTGGGCTGGAGCCTAGTCTTACAATGACATAGGAAACTCCAACCTCCCCTAGTGAATTTGAGCCTTCTGATTGGTTGTCTGCCCTAGTTGTCCACCTCCTGGGGCAGAATAACCAATCAGGGTTGCTACAGAGAGAGCTCTCTTCTCCCTCCCCTCCTCTCAGCAACCTGAAGCTATTACAGGAGGGAAGTGGGGAGGATGGAGTTAAGGAGCCCAGCCTCTCAGGACAGTGCTGCTCCCTCTTACCCCTTCTGTCCTATGACCACCAGAATGGGATAGCATGCTGCCTCTGCTCCTCTTCCAACCCTCTTGCAGCACCCAGACTGGGAAAGAACAGAAGGGGGTGAAGAATCCTTGGAGCCCCCACTGCAAGTCTGTAAAGGGAGAGAGGATCCCATTGCAGCTTCCACCAGGCCTGGGGGGGGGGAAAGAGGGGTGAAGATTCTGAGTAGGAGCAGGTGTGAGGTGTGTGTGGGGTGGTTTACTGTAGTGGGGGACTGAACTGATGAGGAGCCTGATGGGGAGAGCTGGGGGACCAGAATTGATGTAGAGACTGGAGGAGAAGGATTGATTTGGAGGTTGGGGGCAGAATTAACTGCTGGGCAGGGAAGGGGCAAATGTGGGAGTGAGAGCTCCAGCAGTGGAGGCCAAAATCACCTTACTCAAATTTGGGAGAGTGGGCAATACTAATTGCCTCCACACACACCCACTTTGGGGTGAGCAGAGGTGGGGGGGGGTTCCAAAAATCAAAACATAATTTAAAAAAATCTCATGACTTTTGGGGTATGTCTTGTGATTTTTGATCTCTTGATTCCATGAACAAAATTGTCTTTATATTTTCTTTGATTCCCCATCCCACCACCAACAGAAAACCAGAAAGCTGACAAATTATGAGACACCTCTTAACCATACCCTGATGTCCACATAGCATGTCTCCATTGATACTAACAGATTCTGCATTGTTTCAAAGAACTTCCTGCTGCTTCAGAACTATATGCAGTATATTACTCTCCCTCACTGTACATCACAAAATTTCAGTTATGACCTCCCCGAGAACACAGCACACTTCACACTTAACTTGTGCATGTATGTGAAACCTGAACATAGTGTTGCTAGTGTTGTTATTGAGGATGTATTTAAAATGTTGTGTTATACTCAGAGGGAGATTCATGTGTTGAGTGTATGTGTTTCTATATTGGAGACAGAAGGAAGTTCCTTGTGACAGTGCAGATTCCATGATCATCAGTAGGAATGTGCTGTGTGAACATTAGGGTACCATTATGAAGTGTTCCAGAACTTGGCACTTTCATGCTTTATTATTATTTATTATTTATTAGTGTCTCTCTGTAGTACCTCACTCATGAATCAGGGCTCTATTATGCTAGGTGCTATCCAAGCCCATAACAAAATGATAGTCCTTATCTGAGATGTCCTTACCTATACTTCCAGCTGGAAGGTGTGAATTCCAGCTTGAGGAAATATACCTGCACCAGCTCTATTAGCATCTTGGATGGATACCTATTTGTGGCTGCTGGCCCTTCCTGCCATTTGTGCGGCTGTTGCTACAACTCTATATTTAGCATGCTACCTTGATCAGAGTTAGCGTGGATATATCTCCTTGAGCTGGAATTTAAACCTCCAACTGGAAGTATAGATATACCCTAAGAATAAGAAGAGAGAGTAGTGGATGCAACAAAGAGACTGGGCACAAAGTAACAGTGAGATGATTATCAATAGTGTGATAATCATCCATCATCAGCTGCCTAAATATTATCATGGTTTTTCTTAGGAATCACATCAGAGATGAGTTTTAAGGAGACATTTGAAAGAGGACAATGTGGTAGCTTTGTGGATTTTTATGGAGAGCAATTTCCATGCATAAATGGTGTCATGGGAGAGTGCATGAAGTGGTGTGTGTTTGGAAAATTTAACAAATACGCCATCTAGGGTGACCAGACAGCAAGTGTAAAAAATCAGGATGAGGGTGGGGGGTAATAGGAGCCTATATAAGAAAAAGCCCCAAATATCGGGACTGTCCCTATAAAATCGGGACATCTGGTCACCCTAACGCCATCAAGTCTGGCATTGATGGTGGAATAGAGGCGGGAGTCAACACCTCAGTTTCATAAAAGAGGTGATAGCTAGGCTGTGGCTTCATTCCCATTGAAAGCAATAGAAATTGAAAGATGGAGGCCACCTTTATTTGATGCAATGACCCACTAGGGCAGTAGAGGCTCTTTTTCCTGAAGACACAAGCAGCTTGTGTCCCAGTGGGTATCTTCAGTCCCACTGTATATTTTAGAAATAAGGAAAAATTGTAAATATTGGTCAGACAGGAAAAACCATCATTAATAATTTTGCTTTATTACAACCTAATTTCTTTAAAGATAGCTGGTGATACAATTTAACTGCATGGAAAGCTTGAAGTATAATAACACACAACATTTTTTAGCCAGATTTTTTTGAAAAAGTCAGAGATTCGAGAAAAATGTCTTTAAATGTAACTCATAAATTAAGTAACAGATTTAATTGACAATCACCAGAAAATTCAATCTTTACCCACGAATTTAAGTTTGGTGAAGATACACAATTCTTCATACAAAGCAAAGAGATTGAATCCCAGCTTTAAGTGAAAAACCGTAGCCAAACTTACTTAATTATGATTATATACCCAGTACTATGATTCTGTACCCAAACTTACTTAATTATGATTATATCTCAAGACAAGACTTTTAAGCACGTAAGCTGATACATTGTGAAATCACATATGCTTTAATAATAATAAAAAAAAGCATTTTTGGTCAGAGTCAGTGGTGGTAGATTTTCACCTTTTTCATTTCCTCTTGCTAACTGCTGGCTCCCTTCTTTTGGGCTGTGCATTGTGGTGATGCATAAAGTACAACTGCCATGTATGCCAACCTTACATTTCAACAATCGTATGCACTAGTATTAGGATTGTATGGAGATTTCTACAAGAATCTCATTAAAATTTGTTTATCTGAAAGTAAGAGAAAAGAGAGAAAAGAGGCATGAAAAAATAAGGTGACTGACTTTGGTTTAGGTTTTGGAAATAATAATTAAACCTTTTTGGATATTTCTGATGCCTTTGTTTTATTTTATTTTATTTTATGTATTTGATTTACAGAAAAAAATAAGGCCCCAGTCCTACATTCCTTTGTGCACCAAAACTCAAATCCAACGAGAGTTTTGGGTGTGAGAGGAATGCAGATTTGTATACAAAGAGTGAAATGAAATTTCCTGTAAAAGTTCCACATTAAATAGTTGAATAATGACTGCATTTCTTCATGAATCAAACCGTTCTTTTCCCTCTGCTTTTGTATGCCCATACAAATCCTACAGCTTTTTTCCCTCCTCTTATATTTCCAAACTTAATTTGCTTGGTGGAAAAGATTTTGCAATGTGTACGGTTTAATTATTTTTAATCCTCTTTTTCATTATCTATGCTTCCAAATTGCCTTTGCTGTCTTAATGCTGCTGGCAATATATATATTTTATCTGTTGCCGCAGAGATGAGCAAGATTGTGTGCATGTGGTTACGTTTTATTGCTCCTTTAGAGAATATTACATGAATGAAATGTTTCCTCTGCATTCAAGTAATGTAAATATGGAAGAGCAAGTTGGAACAACAAAGGTCTGCTTGCTATTATGGCAGCCTACAAAACATGGATAAAGTGTACTTTATATGCAGAAGCTGCTGCTAATGTTATTGAATGGGGAAAAATGGTCTTGCTGTTGCCACCAATGTCAGCTGATGATGGAATGAGTATGAATATCAAATGTCACCTTTCCTTTGGTATTAATTATTAAGATACATTTAAAATAATAAGACTCTGGGGGTGGTGGTGTATGGCTTAGGGATTTGATAATGGAATGTGGAGCCTTTCGTCTCCAGCTCTACAGTTCTAATCCAGTGTCATAGTTCAGGGGCAACTGCACATTATTCCCTTTGTGGTCCAGTAAGCTCCTCAGCTGTTACCTCTCTTGGGTGGAGAGCAGAGTCTCTCTCCCTCCTGACTGGGTATTTTCAGACTGCAAAGCTCCCTGCCTATACTGTGAACTCCTTGTCTCTTCAGAGATGGCAAACAGGGTACTTGATACAGTTAAGTTATCATACAGCTTTCTAAACAGGCACATCTATTCTTAAGGTAAAAGCATTACAGAGGCAACATGTTAAAAACAATAAAAGAATCTACATGCATACTAATAAGCTTACCAGAGATCCCCTCCTCACTTCCAAAAGGGCTGTGGTTGATGATTAGTCCTTCAAACTCCACACAGGGGATTTTCCTGTGGTCACAAGTTCAGGTTCAGCTCAGAACAAGCACCCTCATGAGTCAGTCAGCTACTCCATTATACAGGTTGTCTTTGAACTGTGTTCATGTAACAGGTCATCAGAACAAAAGGTTCCCCTGCTCAGGGAGAAGCTTCAGAGACTGAGTCAGGAAGTGCAAGTTTGCAATTCTTTCCTCCTAAGTACTTTCTAGGAATTTCACCTCATATGTACTGTCCCAAAAGAGTTGTTTGCGCTACATTGTTCAACATAACTTTTTGAAGTTCACAGTACTTCCCAGAGATTGCATTAATCCTGTCTTGTTCCAAAAGATGTTTTATACAATCCCACAATAGTACATAAACATTTCCATTTTTAATACAATGAACTTCTAAAATAGAATAATAGAATCATAGAATATCAGGGTTGGAAGGGACCTCAGGAGTTCATCTAGTCCAACCCCCTGCTCAAAGCAGGACCAATTCCCATCTAAATCATCCCAGCCAGGGCTTTGTCACGCCTGACCTTAAAAACCTCTAAGGAAGGAGATTCCACCACTTCCCTAGGTAACCCATTCCAGTGCTTCACCACCCTCCTAGTGAAATAGTTTTTCCTAATATCCAACCTAAACCTCCCCAACTGCAACTTGAGACCATTACTCCTTGTTCTGTCATCAGGTACCACTGAGAACAGTCTAGATCCATTCTCTTTGGAACCCCCTTTCAGGTAGTTGAAAGCAGTTATGAAATACCCCCTCATTCTTCTCTTCTGCAGACTAAACAATCCCAGTTCCCTCAGCCCCTCCTCATAAGTCATGTGCTCCAGCCCCCTAATCATTTTTGTTGCCCTCCGCTGGACTCTTTCCAATTTTTCCACATCCTTCTTGTAGTATGGGGCCCAAAACTGGACACAGTACACCAGATGAGGCCTCACCAATGTCAAATAGAGGGGAACAATCATGTCCCTCGATCTGCTGGCAATGCCCCTACTTATACAGTCCCGAATGCCGTTAGCCTTCTTGGCAACAAGGGCACACTGTTGACTCATATCCAGCTTCTCGTCCACTGTAACCCCTAGGTCCTTTTCTGCAGAACTGCTTCCTAGCCATTCGGTCCCTAGTCTGTAGCAGTGCATGGGATTCTTCCGTCCTAAGTGCAGGACTCTGCACTTGTCCTTGTTGCACCTCATCAGATTTCTTTTATTACTTAAATGTAATCCAATAAGGTTTAACTTAATTCAGTAAGGTTTGTCCAGGATATTGCAGGAAATTGCCATGATTGTTACATCCAGCTTAGGCCTCATTTAACATTGTAGTTATGCTCCTGAAAAATGCTACTTTAAGCAAAACGATGTTAAGGGAATCCAATTTTCCCATAAGAATTAATGTAAATGCGGGGGGTTAGGTTCCAGGGAAATTTACTGTACACAGAAATGATGATTGTGAAGGTTGGTTGAGTGGTGAAGTTAGAGGGTGGAAGAGGGAGGGATATTTCCCAGGGAATGCCTTATTGCTAAGTGATGAACTAACACTCAGCTGAGCCCTCAAGGGTTAACACGTTGTTAATGTAGCCTCACACTCTACAAGACAGCACGAATGGAGGAAGGAGACAAAGCATGGCAGAGAGAGACAGAGACACACTGTGTGTGTGTGTGTGTGTGTGTGTGTGTGTGTGTGTGTGTGTGTGTGTGAGAGAGAGCGAGAGAGAGAGAGATGTGCATTGCCCCTTTAAGTATGCTGACCCCACTCTAAGTACACTGCATTTTTAAGTAGATCAGGAAGTTGAGACAGCAGCAGCTATCAGTAAGCCCCCTCCATCATGACCCTGTCATGTGCCTCCTCCCCTCAGTTTTGTGGAGATGGGTTACAGGAACAGGGAGAAGGGGACACCCTGACATTAGCACCCCTCTTCCCCCTCCCCTCTGCACAGCAAGCAGGAGGCTCCCAGGAGCAGCTCCAAGGCAGAGGGCAGGAGTAGCATACAGCAGTGGGAAGAGGGACACTTGAACTGCCCGCAATTGATAGCCTGCTGGGTGGCTGCCCCACAGGGAACTTAGGGGAGCTGATATGGAGGCTGCCGGTCCACCCTGGTTCCAAGCACCCACCAGCTAGCTCAGATGGGCTGCTCTTCCTGCAAGCAGTGAACAAAGCAGGCGGCTGCCAAACAACATTATAAGGGAGCATTGCACAACTTTAAAGGAGCATGTTCTCTAATTGAGCAGCAATGTAACAACGTTAACCTTGACTATGTTAAATGAGGAGTTACTGTATGGCTGGAATTCATTTCTGTGATGTGAATAATGGTCTCAGACCAGTTCCTGATGATGTACAAGTTTCTGCATCATAGGTGCCATTAACTGGCACTGTTGGTGATGGTCTCAGAATTAGCTTGGAGTCTGACTTATACTTTCACCTCTAGACTTTGGTCCCTTGAGAACAGGAGGAAGGCATATTGATGGTGGCCTAGAGAAGCTTGCGCTGCTGCGGTTGTGCTGTATTTGGTTGAGTGCTTCAGTCCAGCACCTTTCAAAAGCATTGAATAAACTCAAAAATCACCCTTGAATGTTGTTTGATGACACAGCCCCTGGTTCAGGAATATTCTTTTGAAATATGCGTTGAGTATGGCAACTTCAGGGGGCTTGTCTATGCTGAGAAAATGAACCAGGATAAGAAACACAATGCTAAATACAAATGATCACCTAGTGCAGACAGGGGTATTCATATTTTAAAATGGTTGTGGTTCACCCTAGACATGTACCAGGTATGTGAGGCAGCACCAGAAGTGCTTTGCTTTTATAAATTCTCATTATCCTCACATCAGTCATTTGTAAAGATGCCAGTTTCTACCCTCGGAACTTTGAGGTCCATCAACCCTCTATCTCGCAAATTTTAATGTTGAAATACCATACTGTATGTTGTACAACCAGGCAGCTGAGATGCCTATATTACCAGTGAACAGCAGGCTGAATTGAAGGTGGAGTGTCAACCTCAGCTTTCAGTGTCCTTGTGTGTATTGGTTCATGCTGCAACCTTATTGTTACTTAGTAGTTCAGTTAATTTTTTTATTTAATAAAAGGAGATATTCTTTACAAGCAAGTTTCCTTAGATTTTTTTTTAACACATCCACATCTTTTATGCTAGCGGTTTGCAAACTTTTTGAGCGGAGTCTCTGTTTTGAGTTACAATTTTTGGTTGTGCTTCCCCTCCCCACTCAGACAAAAATAGACACATGCAAAAGTAAGCTTGATAGCCTACTCATAAGCCTAACAGAGACCTTATCACAACTGTAATTACCTTATCTACACCTATAAGTTTCAAATACACAGATTCTTATCAATGGCACAGCCAATGCTTCCTCAGGAGCGGGCTGCTTCTACCTTGCAGCCAGCTGCATGGCTAGGGCAGGGCCAATACCTGCCCCTCTGCCCCTGCCCCCTTGAGTTTTCAGGGTGGGGTTGGCACGTGCGATGGTCTCTGGGGGCAGAAATCGGTGCAGACATAGTGGATGTAGACATTGATCCACAGGCTGGATGGCCCGTTGAGTTGAGTCAGGGGGTGGAGGTGGCCATCTCTCCCCAGTCCCATGTAGGGGCTGGCCTGGGGTTGTACGGGACTGGCACGAGCTGCCTGACATCACCACTCGCCCCCCTGAATGTTTCTCCACACACCCCTAGGGGGGCGTGCCACACAGTTTGAAAACCTCTGTTTTCTACTATATTATGTGACTCATGTTATAAGTCCTTTATATTAACTGCTGTACAAATCACCTGGAGTCGGGTGCTATGGCAACGCAAGCCCAACCATATTAGTAGAGGCTCTGTAGCTACTTGTTATAAAGAGAGAGGGCTGCTGACAGGGCAGCTGTTCTCTATGGGTACATCTACAAAGCCTGCAGCAGCAAGCCTCCCAGACTGGGCCAACTGCATAGATATTGTGGCTTGGGCTGAAGCCCAGGCTGTGAAGCCTAGGGAAGGGGATGGGCTTTGGAGCCTGAGGTCCAGCACAAACTGCAGTTTCAAAGTACTATCTACAGAGCTATTTTTAAATCACTAGTGCGAGCCTGAATCTATCAGTCTGGGCTAGGAGGCTTTCTGACATGGGCTATGTAGACATATCCTGTGATGGCTTGGGGACTCTGGAACTTTCTCTTGTCTTTGGTCCATAATAGCCTGAATTGGTGACCTTCCAGGCATGTATAAAAGAAATCTGCTTAAAAGGGTTTTCAGAAGGGACTGAGGGATGCTTCCCAGAACAATGAAAGAGTGCAAAGGCGTTTTTGGTAGGTAGCTGGCAAGCAGAGTTCCTGTTTGAAACTGTTCTTTTAATGCTGCTGGGATTTTATTGTATTACTTATTACTTGTTAGGGTGTGTAGGGCCTTATTTAGGCATTTTTTTTTATTTAGAAATAAATAACAAATTCTCTTCACTGCCTCTTCAAGATCTGGAGAGTAAATGTTCAAATCCACATCTAAATTAAGGGTTGTTTGTTTTTTTGTTTCTTGGTATATCTGCAACTCTGATGTGGTTGTGTGAAAGGTTGCAGGACTTAAACATTTCTTCCTTCTCCTCCACGAACAAATTCAAATTCTAACCAATTGTAGAAGCAGCCCTCAAACAGACTGACATTGAAACTGGAAAATAAGCTTTATTGTATCACCTGCTTTCTGGCTGGCATCACTCTCCCACAGTGAGCAGGAGTATGAATAAACTGCTTGGGTTTCCTCTCCAAGGGTAATTTTTGTTTTCTAATATACTTTAATTTTGTCTTAGTTTTGAGTCCTATACCTCAATGAGTACCTTGTCAGTACTCAACAAATAATTCATATTAATAATTGGGGGTGGAGGGGTTAGAATGTGTAATTGCCATTGTTAGGCCAGGGATTATACATGCAAAAGTGTGTGGACCAAACCTTCTGATCCCGGCCTCCCAACCAGAATGTCCCTGTGTCTCCTGCCACCAACAGCCTGTGGAACAGCTTCCCAGCAGATATTTGGGAAGCAAGAAGGGGATATAAAACATCCATGTTTACATTTCCCCTTCAGGTGTCTGGGGTATACTCATGTACAGGTGGAAGCTGGGTTTTGGTCCTAGGGATGATTTGATACCTTTGAAGATACCTAAACATGTTGGTGCTCCCGCAAGACCTCTTCCATTCGGTGCTCCAAGAGCTCAGTTCAACTTCAGTCTTGTTGCTTAGGTTCCTTTACTTGGCATACATCATGAGTTGATCAGACTCAAGTGTAGGAGTGGGTATAGGACATACCACATATCCAAAGTTACACAAGAAATCTCTTCCTTTATATACATTTACACATTACACTGCATTCACTATACATTGCATCACACATTTTGGAATTGACTTGGTGACTTTGTAGGAACTAATCTCTGTACAATATGCACTGTCTGTGCACAACTTACTCTTTACCTCATTTTATGTTTTAGGCTTATTTTACCCATTGTTATCTTGTCCATTGTAAATGGTTCCCTGGGTTTTCCCCTTTATTTTAACTAGTATAGACATTCTGTTTCCAGCCTGCTGATCCATTTACCTTCCTAATCCTGTCTCCCAATAAATGAGACCTAATCCGTGTCCAATTATTCATGTTAAGCGAGGGCTACAAAATGTTTTGATTCTTGTATGTCCTTCTGTCCCTGTTTGGCCAACTGTCCCCTACTCTGTAGGACTGGTCAGAGCACCTCTCTGCTCAAAGATAATGAAAACAGGGTCGAGTTTGAGTGTAAGTGAAAGATTTTAGCTTTGTCCTATTTACTTTCATTTTTCTGTCTGAAACTAGCATATTTTGGGCACATTTCATGAGCATGATATATTACTAGAATAAATGAAGCCACTAAGACCCCTTAGATGTGTAGTCAGTAGGGAGCCATCATGTTACATGCAGTAATTTTCACGTCTTTGAGCTAAATCACAGATCCAAATGGAAAACCCATCAGTCAGGGACATCTTAGGAGTTTGTACATACACGGGGGACATTTGGTTCATAAACCAAAGAATGGATTACACTCACCCATATGTTGTTGTTTTTAATCTTTGACAGGTACAATATGGATAATCTTCATTAAATGAGTAATCCAAGTATAATTCAATAAAGATTATTTATCGATTTGTTGTGGCACCTGGGTGCTTTGCAACAGTTGAATTATCACCACATTTAGACAACATATAGATTTTTCATCTTAAATTACTCATGTTGAAAAATATTCTTTATTTTAGACCTGATCCTATTTCCCATTTCAGTCCAATGGGAGTTTTGACATTGACTTCAGTGTCTTCAATTACTTTACTTTTTTTGCAATGTTTCCCTATGGGAGAACACACAACCAGATGGAATGACTTATCTAAATGTGGCAGGGGATGGGAGCATTTTGTGATATCTGGCCCACCTCTCAGATAAGTGAAAGGAAAAGCATGACACACTTGCAGGTTAATATATACCTTTCACTTTGCTAAGTGGCATGATACAAGTAATGATTTCTCTGCAACCCCAAGTGTACCACGTAGTGGGCAGGCGTACATTTTAGCTAACTGCAGTACTTAGTGTATAATTGCAACAGTCATGAACAGGATATGAGACAGGGATGAATAGCATAGATATGTATGTTTACATGTGGATAGTTTATTTTTATCTCATAACACACATACTCTAGCTTGTTCTTTAAAGCCTACGGTTTCAGTAGAGGATTGATTGTTTATCTTCAGACTGTTGTAGATGAGTTGCTATGTTGGTCTTCGTTATGGCCTGTAAATAAATAGCTAGGAAGTCTGTTACAGATTACGTAGCCAAAATATGGTACATAGTAGACTAAATTGCCCAACAAGACCTGTATGTAGTCAGAGGTAGAGCTGGCAGAAATATTCCTTATAACATCTTTTCCAGTGAGTGAGCCTTTCTGAGTTACTGAAATGGAATTTTACAAAATTTCAAGGTAACTATATTTTGTGCTGTAGATGCATAGAACATTTCAAAGCTGCTATATAGTATGAAAATTCAAAAGTGTATTGTGAAAAGTCAAAAAAACTACATAGCCTAGTGGACTGAGCACAAAGTAGTGAGCCAGGAGTTTGAGTTTTGTTGTCACCACTGCTACTTAATTTATAAATGCTCTAATAAGTCTTTACATTATTTACATGCTTTAATTATTGTTCATGCTTAACAATATTTAGTAGAAAAACAACAAGGAGTCTGGTGGCACCTTAAAGACTAACAGATTTATTTGGGCATAAGCTTTCGTGAGTAAAAACCTCACTTCTTCGGATGCATCCGAAGAAGTGAGGTTTTTACTCACGAAAGCTTATGCCCAAATAAATCTGTTAGTCTTTAAGGTGCCACCAGACTCCTTGTTGTTTTTCTACTAAATATTGTTAAGCATGAACAATAATTAAAGCATGTAAATAATGTAAAGACTTATTAGAGCATTTATAAATTAAGTAGCAGTGGTGACAACAAAACTCAAACTCCTGGCTCACTACTTTGTGCTCAGTCCACTAGGCTATGTAGTTTTTTTGACTTTTCACAATACACTTTTGAATTTTCATACTATATAGCAGCTTTGAAATGTTCTATGCATCTACAGCACAAAATATAGTTACCTTGAAATTTTGTAAAATTCCATTTCAGTAACTCAGAAAGGCTCACNCTAACAGATTTATTTGGGCATAAGCTTTCGTGAGTAAAAACCTCACTTCTTCGGATGCATCCGAAGAAGTGAGGTTTTTACTCACGAAAGCTTATGCCCAAATAAATCTGTTAGTCTTTAAGGTGCCACCAGACTCCTTGTTGTTTTTGTAGATACAGACTAACACGGCTACCCCCTAATATTTAGTAGGTACATTATTTTGTTTTACAGATGAGGCTCAGAAAAGTGATTTGCTAAAGTTCCTGTGATGTGTCATTATTAGAACCGGTGTCTCATACCTTACTGTTTTAGGCTTAATCTACTACATCACAGAGAACTCAGGCAAGAAAATTACTACTCAGTCACTTTTCCCTATCTGTAGAATGGAGATAGGATATTTACCCAATTAAATGTATATTTAATCCTGAATATTTTAATTGTTGCTTATGGTAAATATTGCTATTCCCATTTTGCAGAGCAGAAAATTGAGGCTCATGACTCAAGGGCTCAGCACTAGGTCTCAGATCCACAGCCAGCATAGCTTTCAGCAACAGTGAGGCAGGAGTTTTTCTTTGGCTATAAATAGGGCCCTACTAAATTTACGGTCCATTTTGCTCAATTTTACGATCAGGGTATTTTTAAATTAGTCATTTCACATTTTCAGATACTTACATATGAAATTTCAAAGTGTAGTTGCCTTGGGGATCCTGACCCAAAAGGTTGTCAGGGTAAGAGTAGGAGTTGCAAGGCTATTGTAGGCGGGTCTTGGGATTGCCACCTTTCTGCCCTGCTGCTGGAAGGGACACAGCCTTCAGAGCTGGACAACCAGAGAGGAAGGCTGCTGGCCGGACGCCCAGCTCTAAAGCCAGTAGCAGTGCAGAAGTGAGGGTCGCAGGATCTGGAGCGGGGGTGGGTTACCATATGTCTGGTTTTCCCAGCAGTCTCCCACCCGCTGCGGGGGGGTGACAGCTGGAGCCATGGAGTTTTCTGCAGCTAGGGGAGTCCTACCCTGGGACTGGCCCCTGCAGGAGAAGAGGAAGTCTCATCCCTCCCCATTCCCAGCCGGGACTAGCAGCTGTAGCCCTGCACAAGGTAGGAGCCCCTGGCTGAGTGCCAGATTTCCCGGGGGAGATCAGATTTCACGGTCCATGACTTGCTTTTCGTGGCTGTGAATTTGGTGGGACCCTAGCTATAAAGCATAGGAATGTGCAGATTTTGGTGAACTGGCTCTTTCTTGTTCATCCCAGATGACCTTTACTGTATATGTACTGTTGGTGTGGTCTCTATCCCCTAAAAAACTAAAGGTAGCAGCACTGTTCCTTCTAGAAAATCCCTGAAAGAAGAGGCAACCAAAAGATGTGAACAAGCGGAGGAGGTATGCAAGTTGTTGGGCAGCCCCTTCTGCCCCCTCCCCCCCAGGTCTGTGATAGGAAGGGATTTCTTGAGGAATATTAAGCTTTAAGGTACTAATATATGGAAGTCTGAATATTTTCCTGATATTAGTTTTGTTATGAATTTAAATGTTAGTCTTCAAGTGTATCCCTACTATATGTTGTTTAATAATTTACTTTTATTACCAAGAAAAATTGTCATAAAATAAATAATTTTGTTACCTTTCCTAAATAATACCGCTGCGAAAAATGTATAATTCCTGCCTTCCAATTTACCCAGCACCTAAACTAGCCTCCTGGTGCACAGTTTATCACATCCCTTCCCATCAGAAAAATAAACACAAAACCCCTTAAACAACTCAGCAGTCTCAAAAGAGTCCTACACATCATAAATAAGAACACCGTTCTCTTCAACCCACGCTCCCCGGTGGAAAAAATACATCTGGGCTATTCCTGAATCGGGTCCAGTTTGAGATAGCAATAGCCTCCTTTTTCTCTGCTGACACAAATGGATTCCTTCTCAAATGGCTCCCTCTAACACATATGAGGCCAATCCAGTTTACTCCTGCGGGAATTCTGCGTGCAGTATTTTAAAATTCTGCAAAATTCTGCATATTTTATTTGTCAAAACAATGCGATATAATCACATCGTTTTCAATTATTTTGGTAATTTATTTGAAAATACCTGTCATCAAGAATGTCTGTAACAATACAGACAACAAAAAAGATTTAGGAAATGTTTTTTGACAAATAGTTTCCTTACTAGGTATATTAGCACATCTGTATGGCTCCACAGAGCAGATGGAAATACTAATATTTCCAAGGATGTCAAGCACAGAAGATTTTAAGGGTATGTCTACATAGCAAAGAAACACTAGTGGCTGGCCCGCGCCAGCCGACTTGGGCAGAGCTCAGACTGTGGGGCTGTTTCATTTCTATGCAGACTTCTTGGTTCGGACTAGAGCCAGAGCTCTGGGACCCTTCCATCCTACAGGCGCCTAGAGCCCAGGCTCCAGCAATGAAACAGAAAGACCCCAGGGCCCTGTTCCTCTGCACCAAGGGCACCGCGATAGTGACCAAGAAGGACAGAATCTTGCATGCATGCCTAGACCTGTCCCCCAATCCAGGTGATTGGGGCTCAGTACAGGGGTCTATGTATGGGAAGAATGGGGCTCAGCATGGAGTGTCTGAGTGCAGGGGGGCTCAGCAGAGGTGGGTCTGGGTGCTGGGGAAGTGGAGCTTCGTGGGATGGAGTGGGGGTTCAGGTGCAGCTGGTTGGAGCTCAGTGGGGCAGGGGCCTCGACAGGGTGGTCCAGGTGCAGGGGGGGGTGGGGCTTGGTGGTGTGGGGGTTTGAGTGTGGCAGGGCTCTGCATGGGGTGGTCTGAGTGCGGGGCATCCAAATGCGGGAGGGTGTGGGTCGGTGGACGGGGGTCTGTGTCTGTGGTGTGAGTCTCTCTACCTCACTTGCATGCATGTCCCCCCAGCCTAGTCCCTCATCCCAATTTACGTCTCTGCTGGCTGCTCCGCGCACTCAAACCGGTGCACCTGCACTGCCGAGGAGGAGTGAATGACCACTCTTGCAGCCTTCCTTTGCTTTCCAGTCAGACGTCATTTTTCTGTGGGGAAGCAAAGAAATCTGCGGGGGACATGAAGAATTCCACCAGGAGTACCAGTTGGGCTATGCACTGGGGAAGTTCTGCAGCAGTTGTGGGAGATAATGTCTCCCCTTCTCTCTGGCTGTAGAGAAGTTCTGCTGCTGGGGAACCTCCACATACAAAGAGGAATAGATGATGGGTTTCACAGTAGCAGAACCACTATTGAACCGCACACAGGGCACACTTTTGGCTCCATGTATGCTGTACCTCCATACATTGTGCAGTGAAACTGTTCTAGGTACTGCAGTCAGGACCCACCACACACAAGGAGGAAGAGCAAAGGATTTGCCCCTTTGTGAAAAGCGGAAGAAAGAGAATAGCATTGAAGGAAATAAACAGTATATTGGAAGCTGATCATGAGAGTCTTAGCATGTACTACCCACTTTAAAAAGTAATATGAAAGCAAAAGAGAAAACATAGTTCTATCCATTTATAGTAGCACTAAGCTATCTGCTTCAGCTGATAAAAAAGTGATAAATACAGAGGAGTTTGAAGAGAGTACTATTCACTCCAGCATCCTGGAGTCAATCTGAGAATATGTAACTATCCTTAGAGACTCCTCTGTGTGATAAACAGCTTAAGCACCTTAGATGTAGGAACAAAGTCTCTGCCTCTGAAAGAATGAGTGAAATCAAAGTAGTTAGTCTGAACTCCTAGAGCATTCTAAAAATGATTTTCAGCTACTGGCAAGCAGCCAGCTTCTCTTGGCCATCTCAATGGATGTTAGAAAACACACAGGAGAGAGTAGAGTCCAGGCATCATAATCACTGCATATATACAGCAATGAGTGTGGAGAGACAGAATTTAGTTATTCAGATATAATTTCCATAGTGTCGAGATGTTTGGAAAGAAGGAGAATCCGCGCCCTAATTCAGGCACCATAAAATGCACTGTAGAAGCAAGCAATATATCCTAACTGTGCATTTGCTCATTGCTCTGAGACTGTGGTTATATACTAGCGATATGCTGATTGACTTGCATGTTGTTAGAGCTGTTGGGGAAAAATGGGATAAAAATCACATTTTTCTCTATATTTTGTCACTTTGAAATTATATGATCAACTTTACTTATTATAGACTGTTGACATGGGATAAAAACTAAAATAATACCAGATTAATACCTGCATTTACACTTTTAACGTGCAAAACTATAGAAGAAAAAGCTAGGAGCAAATATAAATCTACAAACTGAAGACAGTGGGTTTAGTCAAAAATAAGTCCATGGGGTCAGGGGGTTCAATTATGACAGCTATTATTAATTCAACAAAAGCAACTCCATGCTTCATAACTGTTCTTGTGCTTCACTTATATTAAAGTAATTATGTTATCATCTATGGCATCCTATTGTGCATATCTTTATTTTCATAACCTCAGGACATCTCTAATACTTGATCATTCCATATGAATTGTCCTATTTTGCAATTTATTTACAAGATAGAAAAACATCTTTTCATTTTTTAAACCTAAATTAATTTTTAAAAATATTTTTAAAATAGCCAGTTTCCTATTAATGTATTTTTCATTTGTCACAATGTTTTATATTCAACATACAGTATCTTTCTAATTTATTATTAATCCTGAGAGGAGGTAATACAGAAGACACAACATACACTTTCCCCCAAGTTACATTTTCCAGTAAATCCAGATTTTTACATTTTTAACGTCATGTAGGCTCATAGACTTTGTCAGAAGAGACCATTATGATCATCTAGTCTGACTTCCTGCACAATGCAGGCCACAAAATCTCATCCACCCACACCTGTAACAAACCCCTAACCTATGTCTGAGCTATTGAAGTCCTCAAATCGTGGTTTAAAGACCTCAAGGTGCAGAGATTCCTCCAGCAAGTGACCCTTGCCCCAAGCTGCAGAGGAAGGCGAAAAACCTCCAGAGCCTCTGCCAATCTGCCCTGGAGGAAAATTCCTTCCCGACCCCAAATATGGCGATCAGTTAAACCCTGAGCATGTGGGCAAGACTCACCAGCCAGACACCCAGGAAAGAATTCTCTGTAGTAACTCAGATCCCACCCCATCTAACATCCCATCACAGGCCATTGGGCATATTTACCTGATAATAATCAAAGATCAATTAATTGCCAAAATTACGCTATCCCATTATCCCATCCCCTCCATAAACTTATCAAGCTTAGTCTTGAAGCCAGATATGTCTTTTGCCCCCACTACTCCTCTTGGAAGGCTGTGAGCAACATGGGATAATTGCATTTGAAATAAGTTAATATTTATTAATCAAGACTTATGATCCAAATCCAGTATCCGATCCAAGTAGCTGTGCTGGACACTCAGGAGCCAAATATGCACAAGAAAAGGGAAATGGCTCTGGAATGGCTCTGGGCTACAGTACTAGCCCTAATATGGTCCTTACTCTAGTGAAAGGGAGAGTTGGATCTGAGTAGCAGAAATACACCCAAGCCTACCTTTGTACCACCTAACTCCCTGTGTTCTGATGTTCTGGAGGCTACTGCAGAGCTGAGCTCTGCACTCACAGCAAGTGTACATCTCCTCTCCTTCCAATCCTGCATTGCTCCTTATACTGGTTTCATGGCCAGAAACCCTCCTAAGACAAGGGAGGATAAAGGGTGCAACTGTCTGTGACAGCTCAGCTAAAACAAATTCTAACATAAGGCATATAAATAAGTTGAAGCATATATTTTAATTGCTTAAATGTTAGGTAAAATGTGCTACCTAGATAATTTTTATCATACTCAATCCTTTTTTCACTCACCCTTAAATGTATCATGCATTATAAGCCCAAGTATTCATAGATGATGTAATGCTATTTCCCAATCTGTCTTTAATATCAACAGTTAATTTGCTGATTAACCATAATCTTATAGTTTAATATACTCTTAGGTTATTTTAACCAAATGTTAAAAATTGCAAAATTCATTGATTCAAAGTGTTGTTTTAATATCTAAGATGCCTACAATTTAAAGTAGTATCATAGGAACCTTAATTGCCTTTTGCATACATGCTTTTTTTCTTTTTAAATATATTGTTGCATTTTGGACACCATTACTTATTGAAAGCAGTCATCCATGTTCACATAAAGCCAGACTCTGCCATCCTTCCTTACAGTGAATAGAACCTTACTCTACAAATTGCCACACTGAGAGTAATGAGAATAAAGATGGTGGAATGTGGCCTATATTGTAGAGAATTTTCAGCATCTCAGTAGTCTTAAACATTTAGTAATTTAAAATTATCTAGAGGGGAATTTTGTAAGTGAAACACACGTACATATTATGTAATATTGTATACACACACACACACACACACACAAACTACGTTAAAATAACATTATTAAGGTTGCAAAGCCAAGCACTAAAAAAATTAGGAAATGCCAGTATTAAAGTTGCCCATGCAATCTTAATTCAACCCTCTTATTTATATGCATTAAGATACAGTCTTTAATTGCATATCCACATACTATTTTTTTCCACAGGACTCCTCTTTCAGTGCACAGAATGGATAGTGTTCAGTTAATATGTGGCCCCATGCCTTACTTACTGCACGCAATTCAAACCATGCTCTGACAACAGAATTATTGCTCTACTCAAGGGCTTTTTTGTGGTACTCATCCCTATAGTATCCAAGTGCTTCACAAACCATTTATTTTCACAACACACTTGTGAGATGGGATATTATTATCCCCATTTTACAGATGGAGAAATGAAAAATAGAGAGATTAAGGTCCAGAATGTCCACGTATTCTGGGTGCTGAATTTGGGACAGTTAGGACCTGATGATTCAGAGTACACAGCATTACATAGCACTTTATATTTTCAAATCACAGCTCCCATTGACTTCAGTTGTAGCTGTGAGTGCTTAGCACGTCTGAAAATTAAATCTGAGGTCTTACGTCAGACATCAAGAAAATGAGGAACACACAATTGGTGACCATTTGTAAAAAGTTTGATTTCCCAGTGACTTGCCCTACATCACATAGGAACTCTGCATTAAGGTTGCACAGACAGCCTTAATTCTGGCATTTCCTAACTTTTGAGTGCTTGACTTTGCAATCTTAATAATGTTCTTTCAACATAGTTCTGTGTACATGTGTGTGCACATACACGATTTACTAAGTTTTTAATAAAACTAATTGCAAAAAAACCCCAGCAATCACATCGACACCCAGGAATGGGTCATCAACAGGGTTGGGACCTTTAGATCTACTACATAGACCTCTGTCACTTGAGCTAATGGAGTAACGAATAGCAGTAGAAGATTGTCATCTTCCCTGTGGACGTATGTGAAGCTATTTGCAAACAGCAGAGGAATGGTGAAATAGGAATTTTTTGCTCCATTTCAAGCACTGGAGGGGTATGTGCTCTGTGGGCATAAACTCTCCCGCTCATTGTCCCCGCTCTACAGCTTTACCCTTTTTGCCTCATCCCCTCCAAACTGTAACCCCAACTTCCAGTCCTGGGCTTCACAGTCAGTCCCAGGCTTGGTCTACACTCACCCCCCAAATCGAACTAAGGTACGCAACTTCAGCTACGTGAATAACGTAGCTGAAGTTGGAAGTACCTTAGTTCGATCTTACCTCGGTCCACACGCGGCAGGCAGGCTCCCCCGTCGACTCCGCAGTACTACTCTCGTCTAGCTGGAGTACCGCAGTCGACGGCGAGCACTTCCGGGTTCGACTTATCGCGTCCAGACAAGACGCGATAAGTCGAACCCAGAACTTCGATTGCCAGCCGCCGAACTAGCGACTGGGTGTAGACATATCCTAAGTCTCATTCTTATTGCACAGCCAGTCTCAGTTCCCTCCATCCTGGCTCATTGGCTGTTCTTTCTCTCCTCCCCTAAACCCCATCTCTAATTGCCTGCCCCTCCTTTCTACCTACTTTCCCTGTCAGCTCTGGCTCACAGTCATAGTCTCCCTCCTTAGCCCCTCAAGAGATCCTTCTCTCCTCTCACCCACCTCCTTTCCCCAATTCTAATGTTTCCCAGTTCTGGTCTTCTATGCTAACTCCTCAATTGGTCTTTCTTTCCCCCACACACTGCCCCCCCACCCCCCCAAAAAAGTTTTTCCCAGTCTGTATCAGATAGTTGTATTAAATGCATCTTATCTAAATCCCATACAACTGTGAACACCCATATTTTGTTTGAAAGTGCACCTCAAATCTTATTTCCCATATCTATAAAATCCAGGCGTATACTGATCTGCAAGATACTTGGTTTCTTGGTTTTACAGAATCATAGATCTGCAGTGTGGCACAACTAGAAATTTTTAAACTCTGGAGTCATTGAGCATTACAGTTTGGTAGAAAAATCTTTTTGTTTGAATGTTATTTCTAGTAGTAGAAAGCATGACTGATAACATTTTAGTGTAGCTATGGGCATACATACATATATATATATATATATATATATATATATACACACACACACACACATACACTATTTAAAGCAAAGAGAATGAATAAAATATTTTAATAAACTGAAAAATTGTACAATGTGTGCAAGTTCTGTTGATCAGCTATATTAGAATTATTCTAAATAATTCATTATATGAAATAATTGCTAAGTACTGTAGCATTACTGGTATGTATGCAATGAAATAGGGCATTTCTAATGGCCATATCAGCTAGTAAAAATTCCCAGGCTGCAAAGATTTGTAAAATAGGAGGCCACAGAGGATGTTCTGATGACTTAAAAATAAGCATATCACAATGAACATTTTCAGAGATATACATAGAGTGCTTTAGTTGAAGAAGTAATAGATGTCATGACTAAAAACCTTTTCCTAATAAAAATATATTGCAAGGTAAGAGAATTAGTTCAAAGGACTCTTTTGTAACTCTCCGTCACAAAGAATCTGTTTTATTATGATAGCTGCCATCCTGGCAATCAAGTGACAGATTTTACTGTGGGTTTTCAAATGTCTGTTAAATATAGCGCCTCCATTTTTTGAATGTTTTGAGTAGCCCACTGTGTAGCTACTGTTTGAAAAGTAACGTGTCACAGTGGGAGGTTGGAAGGGAATGGGCCTCCAGAAGCATTTAGTGCTTAATGGGTCTACTGCTGTAGTGAAGCAGTGTGCAGAAATAATTCTGATTAGGCTTGGTCAATCAAGCTACAAAATCAGACCTGTCCCTTTTCCATTCAGCTCTAAAATACAGAAAACGATCATTGTTTAAAATACAATTTTTAAAAGTCCTTGCACTTTTAGTTAAAATACCATTTATTTCTTAACGTCATATGACTGATTCTTATACCTCTGGATACTATCAAATGTAGAGGGAATCAAATGGTTAAATTTGGGGAGGAGATTAGTTCTTTCATTTGGGATTTCACTTTAAAAGGAATGAGTAAAGCTATGAAAATAATAATTTTGAGAATTGAGTTTTGCATGTATTAAATGATACTAAATGTGAATAATGGAATAATGTTGTACCACATTTGTAGTGTAATAAATTGCTAATTATTTACAGTTTCATGTCAGAAAGTACCATTAAAACTCTCACACAGCCACATACGTTTAATTAAAAAGGAATAACTTTGAATGATAAGATTTTTGCATAATCATCATGTTGTTTTAAAGATAAGTATTTGGATAAAAAACAGACAAAACTTGGCTGTTAACTTTTAATTTCCATTTTTAAAATGTTTTATATTTTTCAGCTAAGTAAGTCATAGCTTTAGTACTAGTGCAACATATGTGCAGAGGGGGCACAGCTAAGATACTATGACTCTGTTAAGTTTAAGAGGTCATGTGACTGTGGTTACTGTTGAACCACACTGACAATATACTTTGAAGTAGATTATATTACATGTTAGTTGTGCTTTTGTGAAGAAAAGCATTATTCTGAACAGGTCTTGAGATCTAAATGGGTTTCAGGGGAATTGATAAATAGTTATTGGTGCAAACAAACACTTCAACTAATGTTGACAGGATTTTTATACTTTTACTTGTAAAATAATAGCAAAAGCCATGATGTTTTTAACTGAAATTCTCTGCAGCTTGTATTGTGTACTGTTTCAGAAAACAGATGAATGGTATTTAAACCAACATCTCAGATGTTTCATGTTTCTAAGGAATTATAAAGCTTGAGAAAGAATCGCTGTTCTGTACCTACGTTTCCTCAAGGTAATTGCTTAAAAAGCAAAGGTGATTCAGGGATTCATGAGAAGTGACAAACCATGGCTGCCAACACTAGGTATGGTGCAGTCAGCTTTTCTGAACTTTCTTAGTTTATTTTTCAGTATGGATAAATTTGCTTTCTGGCACTGGAATCCAATGTGTCATAAATAGAAGGCTTTGCAAGGATCCACATCTTAGGCATGGTGAACAGAAAATTGAGAGCTACTCCATTTGGTAATTCATACAGCAGAATGCAAGGGCATAGTGAAAGCAGGTCTCTGAGTTAAGAGAAGCAAATCACCATCAGTTGCTTAGGGGAAAATACTGGAGGGGGGAAGATCTGGATGGAAATGCTTGTTGACTTAACTGGTTTTAGTATTTATGTACTGTGTAAAAGCAGGAGGAGCTAGAGAGATTCTATTTTTTAGATAGAAAGTCAGTTACTGTTTAACCTTCCCTCCACCCGCCCCGAAGCAATGCACATCATTTTACATCATTTTAAAGGTTCAAGCAACTAAGCAGATTTTTGCTTGCTTTTAAATAAATACAGGGAAATGTTTAACCCCTATTGTATTGACACAAAGCCTGTGCTGATCACACAGTGAAGCCTGGGAGGTCCAAACACAATGTGATTGGCTGTTTAAAACTGTCCTCTTTTTATACATGTTTCTGCACACAGTCCAGCAACAGCAGGGTTCAGCAGCACACAGTTTTGTCAGCAGGATTACAACGTGAGAGGGAGAGTTTTACCGACTTACCTTTTTTAATAAGAAAATGTAAAGAGGCAAATAATTACATCTGTAAGGTAATATTCTACAGCTACCTTTTGTACACAATTTTGTTCCTCTTTAATGTTCAATTTATTAAGATAGATTTGTGCATCTAATTACTGTATCAGCTAGTTTGGTTTATTAAAATATGAGAAATGTGAGGAAGCTGAATTTATAGCTCTGAGGATGAGGTTCAAAATCTCTTTTGTGCAATTAATTTTATATATTTGATTAGCTTGGTTAAATGTTCTAGAATTTGAAATCAGCGCCACTCTAACTTTGTTAAATTGTGTAGAAGGGCTTGAACTGGTAGCATAGTGAAGCCCAGATGTAATTAAATGCGGTGTGCTGGAAAGTCTTAGATTGATTTTGATGCTGATTTCTGGGAAAATAGATTCATTATTTTAACGCTTATATCATGTGGCATAGAACTGTTTCTGAAATATCATAAACTTGTTTAATTTTCATAAAGGATTTTACAGTAATGAAAGTTTATTTTCATGAAAAAAGGACATTTTTTCCCAGTTATAAATTTATCATATTGGTTTTAAATTAGTTTTGAGGTATTCCCTGGTTGTTATTATTCCAGAATGAATATTTGAGGAGGATCTAAGTAACAGAGTACTATATGTACACAAGAAGAAAAAGTGTTACCACTCACTGATTCTTCTGCTTCTGTTTCATTAAACAGAGAGGAGCATGTTCATTCCTCTCTAAACATTGACCTGTGACAGTTCTGTGATAAAAATCCCTATAATGACTGTTAGATTTTTGCATATGACCCTGTTTAGAAAATGCTTGGGAAAAAATTCCTATCAGAAAGTGAATTTAGGTTTTTGAAATCTCAGAGACCACAATGCTGTATCTAGCCTAAGCAATCCTGCTGTATAAATATACCTCTACCCCGATATAACGTGACCCGATATAACACGAATTCTGATATAACGCGGTAAAGCAATGCTCCGGGAGGGGCGGGGCTGCACACTCCGGCGGAACAAAGCAAGTTCGATATAATGTGGTTTCACCTATAAAGCGGTAAGATTTTTTTGGCTCCCGAGGACAGCATTATATCGAGGTAGAAGTGTATCTGTACTAGTATATCCCAGAGAAGTGTGATTACTCCCACACTCCAAAGCAGAGCAAAATATCTTTTAAAAACCAAATTAACAATTTTAGTCTGGCTCATGTTTACGATACATTCAGATCCAGATAAGCAAAGCTGAATGTCATATTTTAAGACCTTTTCTCCACTGATTGTATCTGCTTTTTTCACATGCACTTAAATCAGCTGAGATCTTTGATTTTTTTTTTCTTGCTCTGTATTTTAGAACTTTAATAAAAGTTTGAGCTTTTGTGTGTGGGGGGGAGGGGGAGTTGAAAAGGAATTGAAATAGATATACTGTGTTGTATCTTAGCATTGTAGATCAAATTGCTATCAGCTGATACTAAAATAACTACGAAATGTCATTCAGTTTAACTGGAGTGCTGTATTCTCTGTCAGTTTCATTACAATCTAATTTATATACTAAAACCCCACTGTAAATGGGTGGCAATCTATTTTTGAATCGCACTAAGTGTTTAGGAAGTCTTTTGGTCAGCTCATCATATATATTTCACTTAAGTAAAAGCTACCCTTTATAACAGACTTTCATTTGTCGTAACAGTTTACCGTCTGGATCCTCTGCTTGATCATAGTATGCCTACCTTTAAAGTCTGTTATGTACCAAGAACCAAAAGGATTGATTTGGTTATTATGTTAATGCATTATTTGCAAATAGACCACTGAAACTTTGAAAACATTTATATTTAAAAAGTCATCAACATCACAAACATAATAAAGTAGTATTAAACTCTGCTGTCACACTCCATTGTTGTTCCATTTAATTGAATGGGGAGTATACTCTTTGGTATCTGAGTGCCTTGAAAGTCCAAGATATACACCTTAACATACTTAAAACCATCTTCACCAAACAAGGACACTCGTTTCCACCAGAGAAGTAGATCGCATCATGGAATGGGCCACCCAAATACACCGAGAAAACCAGCTTCAATTCAGAAATAAAACCGCATACCCATATGGGGTATCATGAAACAAATACAGCCCATACTTGATGGGGACCCCATCCTGAAAGAAAGATTTCCTGAATTCCCATTTCTGGCCTTCAAACAACCCCAACCTCTCCAAGCTCAACAGCAGACGCAAACTGCCCTCAGAGTAGGACACACCAACTCATAGAAGCACCAGACCCTGTACAAACTACAAACTGCAGACACATCTCCACTGCTACAGTGGTCAACCCCCTCCACAACACACCTTTCAAGATCCATGGGTCTTACACAAGCCTATCACAACATATGGTATACCTCATCCAGTATGCTAAATGCCCCAACAATAACTATCTGGATGAAACCAGAGAATCATTATGCTCTTGAATGAACTCACACAGGGAAATAATAGAAGACAAAAACACCCTAACACCTGTGTGTGAACACTTTTTACAAAGCTATCCCTCTATATCTGACCTACCAGTCCTCATTCTCAAAAGAAACCTGCACAATGCTTTCAAAAGATGAACCTGGGAGCTTAAATTCATAACTCTGCTAAACATTAAAAATCATGGACTGAACAGAGACACCGGATTTACAATTTGTAACCCACTAACCCCCTCTATTTGTCCTAACTGAAGAGGTGTAAATGAACTACTTACCGTAAATGATCCCTTACAGTATGTGCTAATTGCTTATGCTTAACAATCTGTCCCACCTTGTATTTTGCTGCGACTCTGGAAGTACCTTTCTCAGATCTGAAGAAGAGCTCTGTGAGGTGTGAAAGCTGGTCTCTGTCACCAACAGAAGTTGGTCCAATAAAAGAGATTACCTCACCCCTCTTGTCTATCTTAAACAAAAGTGATATTTGAGCTTTAGAATCTAGAGAGCCACTTTATTATTAAACTAAATTGTAGGGAGCTATAAACTAATTATGATTTGACATCCAGCTCCTAACATCATGTTGTAAGATGCTTATCTGGCCCTTTTGTGGAAGAGTATTTATTCCTTGAAAGACTCCTTAAGAATTACATGTTCAGAATTTGTGACTTGATATTAAACAGAAGAAAGTTTAACTGTAGTGTAGACAGCAAATTCTGTGCTTAGGCTGTATGAGTCAGAGGCTAGCTCCTGTTTAAAGTCATGTATCTTGGAGAGTCATGCTTGGTGATCACGGATATAAGTAGCTGGGGCTTTAAGGGAAAATTAATAAATTCGGCGTGCCAGCTATGTTACTGTGAACATTAATGACAGTGAGTCTGAAGATGAAGGAGACTTGGAGAAGCAGAAAAATAACTAATATGCAATGTTACTCCCTGTCATTTTCATTCATTTCTAAGTACCACCAGAACTGGATTAAGGCAGGGGCTTTAGGGGCTGCAGCCCAGAGTCCCGGCTCAAAGGGGGGCCCTGCAAAAATAAATCACAGGCAGCAATCCCCAATTCTGGGCCGCTAAAAGTCCCGTGGCACAGTGGGACGCTCAGGTAGGCTGCTTGCATGCCATGGCCCCACACCGCTCTTGGAAGTGGCTGGGTGCTAGCACGTCTCTGCGGTCCCTGGCTGTCCCTCTGCCCCCAGGAGCTGCAGAGATGTGCTAGCAGGCAGCCGCTTCCAGGAGCAGTGTGGGGCTATGGCAGGTAGGCAACATGCCTGAGCTCTGTTGTGCCGCTGGCCAGGAGCAGCCTGTGGTAAGCGCCTCCCGGCCAGAGCCTACACCTCACACCCCCTCCTCCACCCCAATCTCCTGCCCCAGATCAGAATCCCCCTCCTGCACCCAAACTCCTTCCCAGACCCCGCACCCTCTCCTGCACTCCAATCCCCTGCCCAAGCCCCCTCTGCACCAAACTCCCTCCCAGGAAAAAGACTTGTATACAAGGGCCCCACAAAATCTAATAGCCCTGGGCCCACAGGAGAGTTAATCCAGTCCTGAGTACCACAATAACAACAATTTTAAAAATTAAATATCTTAATAGAACGAACATTAGCTGTAGGCCTCAGGAAATTAAATTATATTACTTTTTGATATTGTATGTTTTTCTTTATTATTAATGGAATAGTTGTACCAGGCTAGAGCATGTGCTGGTTAGTTATAGTATTTATTTATCTGCCTTATGTCATCATGAATTAACCAATTTACACAAAACACATCAAGAAGATGCCATACAAAATGAAGCGATGCTGTTCTACATTGAGATAAAAACAAACTATAGCGGACAAACCTATTGAAGTATCAACTATTACCTCAACCTGTTCTGAATTTGGACTAAAAAGAGAAGGTTTGATCCAACAGACCTCTTCTGGAAGGTCTTTCATCATCCTGGCATGGGTGAAAAAGAAAGCTCAATAGAGGCAAAAAAGTTTCTCACTCTTAAGGTGGAATAACTTTCCACTTCAGATGTGGAATCATTAGGCTAATGGACCGAAATAAATAGATCTGCCCATGTACCGGATTTGGTGATGATTACTTGAGAAGCTTAGCTTATTTCTCAAAAACACAATAATATTTTAGATAAACTTCTGAGGATATCAGTTCCATAAAAAATGTTAGCATCTTGGAACAAATGAAATCCTGATATCTTAGTATTCATTACTGGTTTTATTTACTGTTTATATTGTGAAAACACTCAAAGACCCCAATTAGAATTAGGGTCTGTTGTGCTCAGTATTGTTCTAAACAAAAAGAAAGACACAGACAGTTCTTGCCCCAAAGAGCTTACAATCTAAAATGAGAGGGAGGGTAGAGGATTTAATACTTCTATCTATCCCTCCCTCTCACCTTTCTCCCATTGAAATCAATGGGTGTTAGGCACCTGGATGCTTTTGAAAATACTACTGCGCACTTACAAATGTTTAGGTGTCTGAATACCTGTACAAATCTTTCCCTTAGACACTTTTGACTCCCATTTAAAAATAATAAATTGTGGAATGTGGGGTAGTTACAGGAGACGGTGAGTAAGTAGGATTGAGGGAGAGCAAGAAGGGAAAGAACACAGGGACACAGATTGGATGGGGAATGGAGAGAGGAAAGAGATATGAGAGGAGGAGGTGGAGGGCAGGAAGCGTGAAACCAGCACAGGAGGAACTGAGATGAGGAGAAATAGGAGGATGTTGCAGCAAGCAACCAAGCAACAGATCAAAAATCATATCCAGAGTGCAAACTGCAAAAAGCAGCCTTCTGGGAGATGGTAAGAGGCCACAGATCTGAATCTCTCCACTGCTGTTGTTACTGCTTTCAACTCCAGCTGTTGCTTGAAAAGTTTCTGCTACTGCTGAGGACTGGCTCTCCCCTGGGAGGTTCTGCTGTACTTTCACCAGCCCATGTAAGTGAGTAAAGTGAGGAGAATGAAGTTATCCTAGAGGGAGGAGTTCCCACACTGAATTCCGAGTCAGAGGATGAGTTAACACACAAACCATGCTTTTTTTTTTAAAGGTCTAACACATACATTTCAGCAATAGTGGCAGGTGTAGGACCCAATCCTTAGGTATTTGACTATTCTTTCTGAAGTCAATAGGATTATGTGCATTAGTAAATATATGCACTTGCATATATATTGTAGAATTACTGCCTTTGTACACTGAATTGCCCACATACTTGCCGAGTACTTTTCTTTTGCCTTCTTCAGAAGCATCTGGTGTTGGCCACTGATAGAGACATGATACTGAACTAGGCAGGCCAGTGGTCTGATCGGATGTGGCAGTTCTTCTTCTAGTGCTGGTCCCTATGTGTAATTCCACTGTGGGTATGCATATGCTCCATGGAGCTGAGACTGGAGATTTCTAGCAAGTAGTGTCCATTAGTCCGCACCCGCATAGTTCTCCTTATGTTCCACGCTGAAGGTATAAGAGGTGATGGAGATCAATCCCTCTCCAGATCCATCTTACTGCTCCATGGCGCTGACTGCTGAGTTATAGTCCTCCAGTGTCTGGAACTGATCCTCTTCAAAATATTGTCCGGTAAATATTTATAAGTTTTATATTGTTATCATTAGATATATCGTTAGAATCCCCATGCTGGGGAATTTTCCAGTCCTTTGGCATGCGTCTGAGATTATGGCCAGACTCCCAGGCTTTAAAAATTGTGTCTCCTTCTCCGCTTCCTTTCTGGTCAGCAGTGACCACGAGCACTGCTCGGAAAAACTCCTATCTCCGCTAAGTGCAGTATATGTAGCTCTTTTCCCAACTGAATGCAGTAGGTATAGACCTCTGGCTTTGGAAGCACCTAATGGAATGTGCCATGAGGTCTCAGTTGGATCCAGGCCAGGGAGACCTCCCCTCTCCCCCAGTACACCTGCTTCCACTTCCTGCTCCTGCTCTGCTCAAGTCCCTGTTCCTCTCTACCTTCTGGCTTTGATCCTAGCTGCATTGCTTTGGAACTGACAGAGCTTCTACCTTCTGGCTTTGATCCTCTGGCTTACAACTTGGGTTGACCCTCTGATTCTGATATTTGGCTTCTGTCTCTCCAGTTTCACACATACAGAATGGGAAGAGACTGTCTAGGCAGGAGTACGGCAGAAAGGGATCTAGGGGTTATAGTGGACCACAAGCTAAATATGAGTCAACAGTGTGATGCTGTTGCAAAAAAAGCGAACAGGATTCTGGGATGTATTAACAGGTGTGTTGTGAGCAAGACACAAGAAATCATTCTTCCGCTCTGCTCTGCGCTGGTTAGGCCTCAACTGGAGTATTGTGTGCAGTTCTGGGCACCGCATTTCAAGAAAGATGTGGAGAAATTGGAGAGGGTCCAGAGAAGAGCAACAAGAATGATTAAAGGGCTTGAGAAAATGACCTATGAAGGAAGGCTGAAAGAATTGGGTTTGTTTAGTTTGGAAAAGAGAAGATTGAGAGGGGACATGATAGCATGGATAGCATGATAGCAGTTGGAGTCTGTTTTTGAAGCTTTTCTGTTGTAAAATAGCCACCCGCAGGTCTGTCATTGAATGACCAGACAGGTTAAAGTGTTCTCCCACTGGTTTTTGAGTATTATGATGCCTGATGTCAGATTTGTGTCCATTAATTCTTTTGAGTAGCGGTTTGGCCAATGTACGTGACAGAGGGGCATTGCTGGCACATGATGGCATATATCACATTGGTAGATGTGCAGGTGAACGAGCCCCTGATGGTATGGCTGATATGATTAGGTCCTATGATGATGTCACTTGAATAGATATGTGGACAGAGTTGGCATCGGGCTTTCTTGCAAGGATAGGTTCCTGGATCAGTGTTTTTGTTCAGTGATGTGTGGTTGCTGGTGAGTATTTGCTTCAGGTTTGGGGGTTGTCTGTAAGGGAGGACAGGTCTGTCTCCCAAGATCTGTGAGAGTGAGGGATCATCTTTCAGGATAGGTTGAAGATCTTTGATGATGCGCTGGAGAGGTTTTAGTTGGGGGCTGAAGGTGACAGCTAGTGGTGTTCTGTTATTTTCTTTGTTGGGCCTGTCTTGTAGGAGGTGACTTCTGGGTACTCGTCTGGCTCTGTCAATCTGTTTTTTCACTTCAGCAGGTGGGTATTGTAGTTTTAAGAATGCTTGATAGAGATCTTGTAGGTGCTTCTCTCTGTCTGAGGGATTGGAGCAAATGCGGTTCTATCTTAGAGCTTGGCTGTAGACAATGGATCGTGTGGTGTGTCCTGGATGGAAGCTGGAGGCATGTAGGTAAGTATAGTGGTCAGTAGGTTTCCAGTACAGGGTGGTATTTATGTGACCATCGCTTATTAGCACAGTAGTGTCCAGGAAATGGACCGCTTATGTGGATTGATCTAGGCTGAGGTTGATGGTGGGATGGAAATTATTGAAATCATGGTGGAATTCCTCAAGGGCTTCTTTTCCATGGGTCCAGATGATGAAGATGCCATCAGTGTAGCGCAAGTAGAGTAGGGGCGTTAGGGGACGAGAGCTAAGGAAGCGTTGTTCTGAGTCAGCCATACCCACAGTGGAATACACATAGGGACCAGCACTCAAGGTGGAAAGGGAAGTTACTTACCCTGTGTAAGTGGAGTTCTTTGTGATGTGTGATACTTATCTGTATTCTACTACCTGCCCTCCTTCACCTCTGCTTTGGATTCTCTCTCATTCATAGTAAGAGGAGGAAATGGAGAGGCATTGGTCTACATTGCCCCATATACCCTTGGTACAGAGCACAAGGGGAGCAGCTGCTCAGGCACAGACCAATGGACACTACTTGCTAGTGGCTACTTGGTTTCAGGTGCATGGAGTACATGCATACCCACAGTGGAACACACATAGGGAACACACATCTTGAAGAACTCCAGTTCTTCCTCGATTGCTTGCACATGTCCATTCCAATGTAGGTGTGTGCCTGCCTCGAGCATAATTGCCAGAATTTTTTCCCTTAGTGGTATCTGTTGGGTCGGCTCTAGTGCCCCCTGGTGCTCCGCGCTCATAGCGCTAGTACAGGGGCCCCCGCCGAGACTGCACGCCTTCAGTTCTGAAAGCAGCGCAGGAGTAAAGGTGGCAATATCTTGACCCCCATAGAATAACCTTGCGACCACTCGATGACCCGCTTTTGTGTTGAGACTCCCAGTTTGAGAAACTCTGGTTTCTCCTGTGAAATCTGTATAGTATAGGGTAAAAGTTACACAAAAGACCAGATTTCACTGGGGAGACCAGATTTCATGGTTCATGGCACTTTTTTATGGCTATGAATTTGATAGGGCCCTATTCATGGCTGAATCCTGAAGAGCAAGCTTGCTTGGAGCAGGTTCATAGAGTCCTATTGGGCAGTAGAAAACCCTCCACAAGGGCAACTTACCTGGCAAAGTGGAAACGATTCTTCCTTTGGTATTCCCAACATGGGGTTGCACTTACACTGTCCTCAGTGAAAATTTTGGCGTACCTTCTGCTCTTGAAACAGCAAGACCTGACCCTTTCTTCAGTCAAGGTCCACCTGGCAGCCATTTCAGCTTTCTATCCGAAGGTCGACAACAGTTTGGTCTTCTTGCATGAAATGGTAATCTGTTTTCTCAAAGGCCTGGAGAGGGTGTTCACTCAAGTAAAGGAACCAATCATCCTTGGGACCTAAACCTTGTCCTGTCAAAGCTGGGCCCACCCTTCGAGCTGCTAGCGACATTCTCACTGTTGCACCTCACCTGGAAAGTGATCTTTTTAGTGGCCATCACTTCAGCCAGGAAAGTTTTGGAGATCCAAGCCCTCACGTCAGAGCCTGTATATAATATTCTTCAAAGATAAAGTACAGCTGCGCCTGCATCCAAAGTTCCTCCCGAAAGTGGTTTCACAATTCCAGTGTAGCCAAGCAATTTTTCTACCGGGGCAGATTGGCTTCCCCTGGCAGCAATTTAAAGGGCCTGGGGTTCCCAGCAGTGGCTGGAGCCCTGGGCCCTTTAAATCGCCACCCAAGCCCTGCTGCTGGAGCCCTGGGGTAGCGGCGGCGGGGCTCTGGCAGTGATTTAAAGGGCCAGGTGCTCCTGGCTGCCACTACTGCAGTGGAGCCCTGGGCCCTTTAAAGCTCCGCTAGAGGCCGGGGCCCCCCTCCGATGGTGATTTAAAGTGCCCGGGGGCTCTGCTGTGGTAGCAACAGCTGGAGCCCCGGGCCCCTTAAATCACCCCCGGGAGCTCCCAGCTGCTGCTACCACAGCCCCAGGGCTTTAAATCCTGATTTAAAGTGCCTGGAGATTTAGAGGCCCCGCCTCCTCTTAAGGACTCCGGAGTACTGGTAAGTCCTTTAAGTTACTTTCACCCTGACAGTGACACAGGGCTTGATCTTGCAGACATTGCCAGGAATAGTCCTAGCAAGTGGGACTGCTCAGAGTTGCAAGCCCAGTTGTGTTTGCAATCTGTAAAATCACATTTCAAAACTCACTGCACTCACAGTGAGAGGTAGGTAAGCTCATTTCTCATAGTTTCGAACATAATAGTTTTGAAACTTCAACTCAGCTTGTATTTGGTTTGATTTCTAGTGAAGAGAGACTGTGGAAAAACAGCAGAAAGAAAACAAATCCGGTCACAGTAGCACCCCTACTTTATGATCCAGTTAGGAATTGAGAAGGGCATACAATAGAGAAGTTCATAAAACTGAACATCTCAGAATTACTGTAGGTACAGTGCATAAGTTGCAGCATGGTGCATTGTATCACTTTCTTCTTGACTTTCAAACCCACTGCGCAGTGATTTCCAATGCACTGAGCTCATCAGAATGTGAAGTGATGTTGTCTTGTTCTTCATGCACATCACTTTCCTTATGTGATTTCCCCCTCACCCCCAAATTGGGAAGAATTCATGTAACTAGTTATTCATAAGATTGCTGTTCATATAATCAAGGTTCTGCAGTAAATTATAGGTTTAAAATATTGGCGAGCAGGTGGAGTGAAAAAATAATACAGAAAGGATCAGAAAGAAGTAACTGAATTAAAAAAAAATACTGAACTGGGCTTGCTTTACTCCTGTGACTGAGCGCTCAACAGGACAGGCTGGGGAGACCGTCAGGGTGCTGATTACAGCCGCCTCATTCTTGGGGCCAGCCAGGGTCCTGACAAGAGGTAGCAGCTTTGTCTTCCACTGATGAAGGGTAAACACCTGTAAAGCACAGGCGTGGAAGTATAGAGCTCTAACACAACTGCACCCCATCCTGCCTACTGGTGACATGCCCCCTCTTATCCTTCCTGCCTCCTATGTTGGGAGAGGTTGAAGAGCAATACACTTGCATCAGAAATAACTTTCCCTCTAACAAGGGAGTTCTCTGCTGGCCAGTTGCAGCTACTTTCCAGCCCATCTAAACTTCCAAAGTGGCTCGAAGAAGCTGAATCTCATTATGGAATCCTGTGTGTGTGTATGGCACCCATTTTTGCCAGAGTAACTTTTAAAAAAGTTGTTCTAGCCCTAAGATATAGCACAGGCATCTCTTTACTTTAAAAAAGTTTGTTTTTCAATGTGGATTGTCATTGGAAGGAGGAGGAAATGGATTTAAATTATGGGGAGAAATGGGTGAATAATTCTAGTTTTAAACATTCGGAATAATTGAGTGATTTGTAAAAACCCCAAATCTCCCCCCTGTGCCCTCATGCCTAATCACAATCCACATAGCATTGCTGCAAGTTTTCACTGATGAGCCAAAAAGTAACTCTCAGAGAACAGATGTAATTATGAGGTTTTTGATCTACTCATTGAAGTCTTTGAGACAGTATCATTAGTGAGGTTAAACTTTTTAGAAAGTTTTCTGTGTATTTTACATGCTTCACTAGGTAGAGAAAAGATTTTAATCAGGAAAATGCTTTGCAATTATATGCAGAAATTGTCCCTCTCCAAAACTCCATTTATTGAAGCATTTTACTAATCTACTATATTACTAAAGACAGCTGTACTTCCCTTCCCCCCACCCCAAATCTGGGATTTCTAGGAAATTATGTATAAATAGTTGAATTCCTGAATTTTAAATTATTTAATTATAGCCTTGTGTGTATCAGAGCTTTCAGTGCAGATGTTAGACTTTCTTTATTACAGACATTTTGAAAGTAAAGAAGAATTTTTGTATTTCTTTATCTCAAAATGCTATCTGCTATCCAAAAATGCCAGAGTTTAAAAAAAGAACAAAAATGAATAATGTTATTTTGGTGTTAAGGTACAGAGTTGAGACGTTATTTATATAGTTCCGAAAGTTTGCTGTTTGCTTTACAAGGTAGTAAAATAGACACAGTCCCTGTCCTGAAGTGCTTACAACCTAACTGTATTCGTGACACAAGAGAAAGGAACAAACACCTGGGTATAGGTTTGATGTGGGGGGAGAAATAGAAAGAGTGTATGCAGTTGATAATAATAAGATCACATGGTTATTCAGGTAACAGGTATACATGTCTTATTGGTCTCACAATATGTATATCGACACATTTCCCTCTTCAGTGCTTTTAGATCAGTCATTTTCCTGCCAAGATCTTAAATTTTGCCTGATTTTTCTTTATTTTCTTTATTATTCATTATATTTATCTCTTTATAGCAGAACCTAATTCCTCAACCCTTGCTGCAGAGCCACTGTTTTTTTTTAAACATATTACATTGCTCATCCTAGATAAAGTGCCGCCTTACCTTCAACCAGCCTCATCCTTATTCCACCATGCAACTCTCCTCTTCCCTCCACTTCAGGTGGTGACCACGGTTTCCCTTTCAAGGCCCTCTCCCAACCCACTTTCCCTTCTCTCATCTCAAGTCTTTCTCCCATTCATAATGAGCCAGTAATGCAAGAAATCACAGGGCTGTAGGGAGGCTACTGAAGCTCTAACAAGTTGCTGCTTTATATTACTGATGAAGCAGTCTCTTCCTCTTGCGGTCTAAATCCTCACCTGCGACATAGAGGGTGCGCTTCTGCCCCACGTAGTTGCAAGTTACAATTGGGACTCAGTGCTCCTGTATGAAGGGGAAGAGAAAATCAATAGAAATATTGTTAATTCAGTTCTTACTAAAACACAGTTTTGAATATAATTTCAATCCAGCTACCTTGAACTTATTGTGGCAGGTATGTCAAGATATATCTCTGACAGCTCTGTCTACTTCTGTGCTACAATTTTAATTTCTATTTCGTAGTAGGTTATTATTTAACATGATTCAGTGTGAAGGGATATTTACCTATTTAAATGTCTCATTCTCCAATTTTTTTTCCAGACCAAGCAGTAACATAAAGAAGTCCCAAGAGATAAGAAGAAAAGAAAAACAGAGATACAGATCATCGTGCTCTGAAAATATTTGTACAAAGGTAGGACAGTTTTTATTTTCTTCCTAAACATTTATCTTCCTTTACCAATTAACACTAAGTGAAATCGGATCTCATGGCATACGATACCATGATTGTGTTGTGTTCATAAAATGATACATCACATTCTGTATTTAGTTGCATTTTCAAGCTTGATGGCATAAACAGTTTGTGATGAGTAGAAATTAAAAAATGTCAGTTTTTCTAGTTGTTAAAGAGCTCAGATCAAATGGATTAAAAATGAAAAGCAGACAAACAGCATCCCATGGAATCTCATGCTTAAGAAATTACACTTAATAAATGGTGACGTTCATAGCTGGGCAAAACAGGGAACAAACTTCAGAACAAGTCATGCCAGGAAACAAATGCTCCTCTGAAAATATTGAAGTTGAAAGATTCTTGTTATGCGATTAAATACAATTTTTTTTCCTCTTCCACACTCCCTTACAGTTTTTATTATGGAGCCATCCACTCACGGGTTCTTCAGTCCCACGGTTTCGGTCACACAAGAGTAAAAAGCCTGTTTTGGAAGTTTTGAAGTTACTTTGATTCTCCTTTCTGTCCTTTTTGTATTTGCTCTGCACAGGCTTTTCACCACTAAAAAGAGATATCGTTGCTAGAATTCAGCAGTGGCTGCTGAATAGACATCTGTGTTTTAATATATGACTTTTGTGAAATAAAAATCTTATTTTGGGATCTTGAATACAATACTGTGTACTGTCTATCAGAACAGATGCTGTCTATGTTGTGCATTTCATAGGAGTGGGTGGCTGCACAGGCATTTTGCTCTTATTTATCAGATTTTTTTCCCAACATGAGGAAATGTATAGTAGACTTAAAACAAAGAAAGGAAAGTGATAGGTAACAAAAAGCATTGACGTGTGAGACAAATGGTGCTGCTGTTCCTAAGAGTCAGCATTCACTGCATCTTTTCTCTCTAAAGGTTTTATTTTGTATAGTTCAAGAATCTTGTCCAAAATGATACCAAGTCATTCATGAGCTAAATGTAGTTCCATAAAAGTGGACAGTTACCATCATTTTTTGAAGCAAGATTGCTGTCTGAAAAAACACTATTAAAGATGCTGAAAAGTTCATTTTGATGGTAACCAAATGTTGTTCTCTAGGAAGCCTTCAGGTCCTCTGGCTTTGTTGAAGGCTGCTTTGGTTCACTAGGGTCTTGAGTTCCTATCACAGTGCCCTTGCTGCCCAGTCAAGACCCTGTTCTCCTGCTGGGCAATGCTGCCATGCAGCAGATTCCCTGGGGCCATATGGCTGAGTGACAGCTAGCCAGACCTAAGCTGACAGCCATTTGAATATTGAATTGGCTCATGCACAGGTGCCTGCTCCCCAGCAGTGAGATGGCCTGCCTTATTCTGTGACTCCTACTCTCCCTGTGCCTCGCTAGTTGCTCCTACAGTTTGTGCGCTTAAATCTTGATGCGCCTTAGAAACAACTTAGATGGAGAGGGATAATGCATTATCTTCTTTTGGCAGGGACCAGTACTGGCCTTACACTTGGACTTGTGACTGTAAAATGGATAGTAGCGTGAAGACTTGGGAGAAGGGTCAGAATCTGGAGGGAGCATGGGCTGTTATAGCAGAAATAAGGGAGAGACAAGACAGAATGGGGGGGGGTCAAATCAATATCTTAGATGTCTGTATACTAATGTGAGAACTATGGGGAATAATCAGGAAGAACTCGAAATGCTAGTAAATAAACATGACATCGTTGGCATCATGGAGTCTTGGTGGGATAATACGCATGATTGGAATATTGGTATAGAAGGATACAGCTTGCTCAGGAAGAACAGGCAGGGCAAAAAGGGAGGAGGTGTTGCCTTAAAAATGTACACTTCTACCCTGATATAACACAATCCGATATAACACAAATTCTGATATAATGCGGTAAAGCAGTGCTCCAGGGAGGGCGGGGCTGCGCACTCTGGCGGATCAAAGCAAGTTCGATATAACGCGGTAAGATTTTTTGGCTCCCAAGGACAGCGTTATATCGAGCGTTAATATCTATATATTAAAAATGTATACACTTGGACTGAAGTTGACATAGAAATAAGAGACAGACTTGTTGAAAGTCTCTGGGAAAGGATAAAAGGGGTAAAAAACAAGGGTGATATCATAGTAGGGGTCTACTACAGATCACCAAACCAGGAAGAAGAGGTGGATGAGGCATTTTTTTAAAAAACTAACAAAATCATCCAAATCACAGGACTTGGTGGTGATGGGGGACTTCAACTACCCAGACATCTGTTGGGAAAATAACACAGCAGGGCACAGATTATCCAACAAGTTATTGGAATGTATTGGAGACCATTTTTTATTTCAGAAGGTGGAGAAAGCTAATGGGGGGGAGGCTGTTCTAGATTTGATTTTGACAAATAGGGAGGAACTGGTTGAGAATTTGAAAGTGGAAGGCAACTGGGGGGGAAAGTTATCATGAAATGGTAGAGTTCATGATTCTAAGGAATGGTAGGAGGGAGAACAGCTCAATAAAGACAATGGATTTCAAGAAGGCAGACTTCAGCAAACTCGAAGTCGGTAGATAAAATCCCACGGGAAGCAAGTCTAAGGGGAAAAACAATGGAAGACAGTTGGCAGTTTTTCAAAGAGATATTATGAAGGGCACAAGTGCAAACTATCCCACTGTGTAGGAAAGATAGGAAGTATGGCAAAAGACCACCCTGGCTTAACCAGGAGATCTTCAATGATCTAAAACTCCAAAAAAAAAAAAAAAAAGTTCTACAAAAACTGGAATCTTGGTCAAATTACAGAGGATGAATATAAACAAATAACACAAGTATGTAGGGACAAAATTAGAAAAGCCAAGACACACAATGAGATCAAAGTAGCTAGGGACATAAAAGGAAACAAGAAAGCATTCTACAAATACATTAGAAGCAAGAGGAAGACCAAGGACAGAGTAGGCCCGTTACTCAGAAGGGTGAAAGATAATAGAAGAAAATGTGGAAATGGCAGAAGTGCTTAATGACTTCTTTGTTTCGGTTTTCACCAAGAAGGTTGGTGGCAATTGGATGTCTAACATAGTGAATGCCATTGAAAATGAGGTAGAATCAGAGTCTAAAATAGGGAAAGAACAAGTCAAAAATTACTTATACAAGTTAGATGTCTTCAAATCACCAGGGCCTGATGAAATGCATCCTAGAATACTCAAGGAACTGACTGCGGAGATATCTGAGCCATTAGCGATTATCTTTGAAAAGTCATGGAAGATGGGAAACATTCCAGAAGACTGGAAAAGGGCAAATATAGTGCCCATCTATAAAAAGGGAAATGAGGACAACCCGGGGAATTACAAACCAGTCAGCTTAACTTCTGTACCCACAAAGGTAATAAGAGCAAATAATTAAGCAATCAGTTCGCAAACACCTAGAAGATAATAAGGTGATAAATAACAGTCAGCATGGATTTGTCAAGAACAAATCATGTCAAACCAACCTGATAGCTTTCTTTGACAGCGTAACAAGCCTTGTAGATGGGGGGAAGCAGTAGATGTGGTATATCTTGACTTTAGTAAGGCTTTTGATACTGTCTCGCATGCCCTTCTGATAAACAAACTAGGGCAGGGATTGGCAACCTTTGGCATGCAGCCCATCAGGGAAATCCGCTGGCGGGCTGGGATGGTTTGTTTACCTGCAGCGTAGATTTGGCCAATCACAGCTCCCACTGGCCGCGGTTCACCGTTCCAGGCCAATGGGGGCTGCGGGAAGCGGCAGCCAGCACATCCCTCGGCCCACACCGCTTCCTGCAGTTCCCATTGGCCTGGAATGGCGAACCGCGGCCAGTGGGAGCTGTAATCGGCTGAACTTGCGGACGCTGCAGTTAAACAAACCATCCTGGCCCACCAGCCGATTTCCCATGCCAAAGGTTGCCGATCCCTGAACCAGGGAAATACAACCTAGATGGAGCTAATATAAGGTGGGTGCATAACTAATTGGAAAATCATTCCCAGAGAGTAGTTATCAGTGGTTCGCAGTCATGCTGGAAGGGCATAACGAGTGGGGTCCTGCAGGGGCTCGGTTCTGGTCCGGTTCTGTTCAGTATCTCACTAATGATTAGTAAGGGCATAGAGAGTACACTTATATAAAGTTTGCAGACGATACCAATCTGGGAGGTGTCGGAGAAAAACTGAGTTCTCACTATTTTTGTTTAGGTACAGCAAGTCAGATGCTTTATTAACTCTCACATGTGCAGAGGGAGAGAGCAAAGCAGGTCTCTCTCTGGTAACTAATTACAGCAAGCATTTATACCTTTCATTACAGAAATAATGAGGGACAGCTGCATTTTGTTTATACATAGGCCATCTTGATATCTCATTTCCTTACTTGTTTTGACTCTTGCCTACATACAATTAGTTTCTATACCTTATCTACACAAGGTCTTCTACACCTTATCTATACTGAGGTCACAATGACTTCTTACACAACTCTTTCTCACCCGTCTCACACAATCCTCACACAATCCTCGCTTCTACAAATCTCGCGTTATCAGGGTTATCAGGGTCACAGCTAGCTTGACTCTTGCTAACAAAGACTGTCTCTTGCTAACGAAGCCTGACTCTTGCTAACAACCATCATGCATTGCAGTTCCCTTCTGTCAGTTCTTTCCTCTGCTTCCACAGAGGTGTTGCAAGTGCTTTGGAGGACAGGATTAAAATTCAAAATGGTCTGAAGTAAACAGGATGAAATTCAATAAGGACAAATGCAAAGTACTCCACTGAGGAAGGAACAATCAGTGCTCCTTGACAGAACAAGGAGCAATGGTCTCAAGTTGCAGTGGGGGAGGTCCAGGTTGGATATCAGGAAAAACTATTTCCCTAGGAGGGTGGTGAAACACTGGAATGCGTTACCTAGGGAAGTGGTGGAATCTCCTTCCTTGGAGGTTTTTAAGGCCTGGCTTGACAAAGCCCTGGCTGGGATGATTTAGCTGGGAATTGGTCCTGCTTTGAGCAGGGGGTTGGACTAGATGACCTCTTGAGGTCCCTTCCAACTCTGATATTCTATGATTCTATGATTCTAGTTGCACACATACAATGGGAAATGACTGCCTAGGAGTACTACGGAAAGGGATCTGGGGGTCATAGTGGATCACAAGTTAAATATGAGTCAACTGTGTAACGCTGTTGCAAAAAAAGCAAACATCATTCTGGGATGTATTAGTAGGAGTGTTGTAAGCAAGACATGAGAAGTAATTCTTCCGCTCTACTCCGCGCTGATTAGGCCTCAACTGGAGTATTGTGTCCAGTTCTGGATGCCACATTTCAGGAAAGATGTGGACACATTGGAGAAAGTCCAGAGAAGAGCAACAAAAATTATTAAATGACCTATGAGGGAAGATTGAAAAGATTGGGTTTGTTTAGTCTGGAGAAGAGAAGACTGGGAGGGGACATGATAACAGTTTTCAAGTACATAAAAGGTTTGGTACAAGGAGGAGGGAGAAAAATTTTTCTCCTTAACCTTTGAGGATAGGACAAGAAGCAATGGGCTTAAATTGCAGCAAGGGCGGTTTAGGTTGGACATTAGGAAAAAATTCCTAACTCTCAGAGTGGTTAAGCACTGGAATAAATTGTCTAGGGAGGTTGTGGAATCTCCATCATTGGGGATTTTTAAGAGCAGTTTGGACAAACACCTGTCAGGGATGGTCTAGATAATATTTAGTCCTGCCTTGAGTGCAGGGGACTGAACTAGATGTCCCCTTGAGGTCCCTTCCAGTTCTATGATTCTATGACATAGATATATGATGACATGACTACACAATGAGATGGTTTGATCAGTGTAAACAAAGCTACAATTGATGCAGCACTGTAGCTGCCTATTAGGTACTGAAACACGTGGCATTAGTAATGGCTAGACATCAAGAAATAGAACCTTGGGCATCACTATGTACATGGGAGAGGTGGGTATTGATTTCAGTGGAGCTGCAAGACAAAACTACCCTACAGGCTTTAAACAGCTTGACTTTATGCACTGGGATCCAGTCACAGGCAATGGAGAAGGGAGGGGGATCAGTGTTTAGCCCTTTTCCCTCCTCAGCCATAGCAGCCTGCCTTGTGGCCTTTTCCTCTAGCTGGTCTATCCTAATCTGCCTCTTCAAAGGGTGTCTCAGCCAGACATACGCCCACTTCTTCTGTCACATTGAATCCTGCTGGCAGTATCCATCTGCCTCTGTGAAGGAAATGTTTCTCCATTCAGCATTTATTTAAAGGGACACTATCAGCTTTTTTCAATTGGCTGATTGTAATAAGGCATTTGTCTGGAAGAGCACCTTTTAAATAGGATTCATTAAAAATAATAATCATTTTAAATAATTCTTTAAATACTGTTAAATAGGTTTTTATACTCCCTTATTTATATTTAGAAGGGTCTTTTGAATGGGTCTAAAATGAGCATATACTCAGACCTATTCCCAGCCCCCTTTCTCTTTTTGCATAATGTTGCTTGCTGCTGTTGCCCACTTTCATTTTCAGCTGTGCTGCTACTATTACTGGTAAACACCTACTTTCAGGGCCTAGAAAGTTCATGTACCATCAGCAAAACAGTAAAACTAACTAAACATAGAGTGGTGACAAAACCACAAAGCAAACAAACTAAAATAAGAAAGGGAAAAATATTTCTCTAATCTATTTAATTAATAGAAATCTTAATGGTTAACTTGTAACAATAGTAGGTACAAATAGAAATGTGATTTTCAAATTGACAGTGTTCCTTTAAAAAAATATTTTGCAAATGGTTTCTTATTCTAACAAAACTGGCTCATGACAAACCCTCTAGCTAATTTTCAAAAACCTGACAGCAAAAATCCTTTTTTAAAAGTTGTGTATGCACTTTTCAACACTTCTGTAGCAGTGAAAAGTACAGTAGCTCTTAAATTTCAGCAACAAAAATGGTGAAATGATGCTTTGTGAATCACAAAAAATCTCACTAAGGAACTGTCAGCATTGTGAAAATGAGAGAAATTGACTGAGGAATGATGATTTTTTTTTAAAGAAAAAAAAAGAATCTGAGCTGCCCATTTATCCTTTGTGAAAGCAAAAGTTTATAGACTTCATTATAAATACCTCATTAAACTTTAATTTATTAAGTAATAAAATATATTACAGGGAAAGATGTATCTGAAATTAAAATATTTTTTTAAAAATAAAAGTACTTGTAGGTTCTGATTTATTTGAAAATCTTGGGTACTGACATTCTAATGAGCAAAGCCTGACTGATTCTAATGAGCAGAGACCGACCAGTTCTTGGGACCACTTGAGTGTGTGTGAGGGATTTCGGATTGATTGGCTTTTTTTTACCTTAAGTGCCTGGAAGCATGAAAGCACTGGAATCAGAGACTGTAAAAATAAATTAAATTCACTGGACCGCGTCCCTCAGCTACTTGCTTGGTAGTTCTATTGTAACACATTTCTTCAAGATGGTAGATGCTGAAGGAGGAATAAAAGGAATATATGTGGAATGGCTGATACAGTTTTCATAAGTGAGAGGCAGTGAATTAGAATTAATACAATTTTATGCCACAATGCTGCCAACCCAAACATTCAAAAAACATGAGTTAACCCCCCATCATGTAAGCGGTGCAAAAATCTTGAGATTATTTTTTGAAGTTTAAATCATGTTTTTTGATCTGTCTGCAGATTTTTGAACTCCCTATGCACTCCCCCACTAGGTGTGCGATAGGTACAGCATTGACATCTCTCCCAAAATTATTGTGAGTGATGCGATTTTGGCCCCTGTGGCAGGAGCTCTCACTAGAAGTCCCATTCAAGATCAGGACTCTGTTGTACAAATACAAAGAGCCAGTTCCTGCTCTGAAGAACTTACAGTGCTAAGCATAGTGATGGTTGTGTGACATGGGAGCAGGAACTGGGGCTTGCCAACCTCCTCCTCTTATAGGGACCAACAAATATTTTGTAGAAGGGAATGACTTTTAATCCTTGCTGAGCTGGGAATGGCAGTGTTGTCATTTTTTGTGATATTTTTGTGAGTGCTGGAGCTAGCACCAGTTTCCTAGTGATGCAAGATGCTCCAGGCATGTAGCAAATTTGAGCCCTCAGATTGGCTGCCTGCCCCACTTTCACACCTCCTGGGACAGAATAATAAATTAGAGATGCTGTAGGCAGAGCTCCCTCCCTCTCACTGCAGCAACCCAAAGCTGTTCTCACAGGAGGGGAGCAGGGAGCAAAGAGCCAGGCTGCTCCACTGCTGCCTCCCTCCTGTTTGCCCTGGAGACAAGACAGTGCCTCTGCTCCTCCCCGCAGGCTCCTCCCTTCCTGCAGCATCCAACCTATGAAGGGGCAGAAAGGACATGAAAAGCTCCTAGAGTTGTAATCATGTTTTTACCCTACATCAGTGGGACTTAAAGATATATTTAAAGTTGAGCACCTGCTTAACTGTCTGCTTATGCCGAATCACAGCCACAGTATCTAACAAACTTGCCTGACTTGATGTGTAAAGATATTTAAATCAATATTAGTAAAAACACCTTACTACATAAATCCCAGGTAGTCTCTATATTTTGACTTCTTTTCCTTTTCCTGTAACAAACATCCTCCTACCCTTTCCTCCCCAAGCTTTTTTTACTTCTCAGACTCCCACTGAAATAAATGACTTTTGCTGTTAACTTCAGTGGGGCCAGGATTTTGCCTTGCTGGCTTAGTATGTGAAAAGAATGCAGGCAGGTGCAGCAGGTAGCTCCTGATTGCATAATTTTAGTACTGCTACCTTGCCTGTGGGGGAAGCAATGAGAACTGAAGAGAGGCTGGGGAAAGAATGTAGATCAGAAGGGTAGCAGGAAAGAAAGGGTGACCAGACAAAGGAAAGGTGAAACACAGGGCAAAGCATAAGATATAGACTGTCTACAACAGCGGAGGTTGTAAACACAGGACAGATGGAACAAAACATGTGGGAGTAAGGATTAGAGAAGGAGGGAAAACTGCCCTACTCTCTCTCTCCCTTTACATTCAGGAGGGTGGAGGGCACACTTCATATAGAATTTGAAATGCACATTTACTGTGGGATCCAACACCCTCAATTTTGGTTTTTAAGATACTGAATTTAAAAAAAAAATGGTATATTAATCCCTGTTTAAAGAAGTAGAGCTGCCATTCAGGAACATTTCTAGAGAGGCATTATTGCTCTTTTCTTCTTCATTTCACTCTCTCCTTTTTTTTTTAGTTTCTTGTATTTCCTAAAATTTTTGAATGGCAGATATTTGTATTGCTGAAATTGCTGCAAGCTTGAATGAATTCTTTGCATCATAAATATCTGAAAGAAGCAGGAGATTGTATACTAGACATAGAGTTAATTTTGCCTAGAGGGGAGGGATTGGAGTAAAATATTTTATAGTTATGCTTGAAATGTGGGAGGAAAAAAAAAGATAATTAGGTGATAAACTTCTAGACTAAGGTGAATTATATCCTAGAATTCCAATGAAATACCATATTAAAAAAAAACAAACACCATAATAGGTAGGATTATTTTACCCTAGCATCGCAGCCCAGAGACAGGCAGGCATCCAAATAGAGGTTTTTTGTCATTCAGTTTTGGCCAGACATATATTCAATGGAATCTCTTCTCCCTGAGGCACAGAGTCCTATATAACATTAATCCAAATGTCTCTTTGAGCTGCCAGGCAGAAGGCAGGGCTGCCCCTCCCCCACCATCCTATTTCAGTGATCCTAATGGATCCTCTGTGACCGCTGGTCCTTGTAGCATAGTAAAACCTTAGTGCCCATAGGGATTGGGTGGTTCATAAAGATGTAGATATAGTTAATACCTAGACCTTTGGTAGAGGAAGCTCTGTAAATAGATTTGGGCCTATCATACAGAAGATTCGGAAATGCTGAATTTGTTAGAATAGTCTGCGTACGTGAAATCTCATGCATGAGTTTCCTGAAGTGGCAAACAAAAGAGAATCAGTGAACATAATTAATCCAAATTTCAGAAAAGCTTTTGATACTATACTACACAAAAGATCAGTTTACAAGGTTAGTTAGAGCGGGACCCCTGGAATGGATTATAGCAGCATACAAAAGACGAAGGACAGCAGTTCAAGGTGGAGAGAGAGATGAGCTGGTTTCTGCAGGTGTCTCTTTTTTTATTATTTTGTTTGTAAATGGGCAAAAAAGGATGCAGTTTCTCAAAGGGTTACATTTCCTGTTACAGAATTGTAGAAAAATTAGCAAATATAAATGAAAAGACATGCTAAACTCAGATGATCTGGACTGATTTATAGTGCTTGAGGTTCGTGCAATATAGCATAGAGTAATGTTGGATAATGAGGCTAAAGACTACAAAGAATTTAGTATTTTGAGTGTCCCATCAGCATTCAAAGCTGATGTCCTTTTGCATAGAATATAGCTAAACCTTTAACAGCAGGAACATTTTAACAAACTTGTATCGAGTGTATGTCTAAATGGGTAGGGAGAATAATACAATACAATATATTAATTTTAATTTTGAATTAATCTTTTAAGCAAATTTTATCCCAAATTGTTTATGCCTGCAAAAGACAGTTGTGCATTATAAACTACTGAGCATAGATGTGCTAAAGGGCTGATATTTGTAGTGAAACAAGACTTTTCTTTAAAAAGCTATTGCTCACAAAATTGACAGTTCAGGTTTAGATCCCTAAGCCTAAGTGTACACTGGCAATTGAACGACAAAACTTTTGTCTTTCAGAGGTGTTAAATATCCTCCCCTTCCTCTGAAAGACAAAAATGTTGCTGCGACAAGTGCCAGTGTGAACAGCGCATTGTCAGCAGAAGCGCTCCCCCGCCAACAACTCAAATGCCCCTCGTTGGGTGTACACTGCACTTCATGACTTTTAGCACAGCTGTGGCAACACATCCATGTCGCTAACCTAAGTCACACTTTGAGGTGGCTCCACTATGATTCACAAAACTCCCGTCAAACCCTGGAGGCACCTAAACTCACCCAGTGCCTAAATTTTCAGTGTAAAAGTTCCCTTGGCACCTAAGTTTCTGCCTGTGCATTTATGCTTTGCTGCCTCACTAGCTTTCCAGGTAGCTCTCTCCTACCTAAGCTCCAGAGCAATTCATGAACCAGGGAAGATAGGCAGGGGAACACCTAAATCTCATGTAGGGCCCGATCTGGTAATTGTGCTTAGAGGCTGCCTACCAGATTGGGTCCTATTCAAAATGTAGTGGGAGGTGGAGGTGGTCACAGTGATGGTGCTGACCTTTTAACTTTTAGCACAGTGGTTAGAGCACTCCCCTGGGAGGTGGGAAACCAGTGCTTGATTTGTAATGAAAGAGGTGCAGGGGCTCAAGCAGTTAGGTGCCAGGGCTCAAGTAATTTATTTTACATTCATAACTGATGCAGCAAACCCAGAGGTGCCGGGGCTATGAACTGCCAAGCCTAGGGGCAGGGGCTCAGCCCTAGCAAGCTATGACACAAATTAAGCACTGTGGGAGACCCAAGTTTAATTTCTCCCTTGTGCCTGGTGGGGAGAAAGAGTTTGAATAAGAGTCTAACACCTCTCAGGAGTGTGGGCTGAGCAATGAGAAATAGGTTATTAGGATGTGGGTTCCCTTAGTCTCTCCTGTTGGAACTGTTCCACTGTGGGTAAATCATTAAAAAGTCATTGGAGCAGGGGGATTGGACCCTCGGTGTCTCACCTACCAGGTGGGTGCCCTAACCACTGCATGACAGAATTGTTCTCTGTGGACCAGAGGCTCTCTTAATTATGTATCCACAGTGCAACAGCTTCACCAGGAGAAGCTGAGGAAGACCCACATCGGAATATCCCCTAGCCCAGTGGTTAGAATACAGGCTGGAGAGGTGGAATACCCCTGTTCAAATCCTTTCTCCCCTTCTGCCTGGGGGTGGGGGGGAATTGCACTTTGGTCTCCCACAGTCCAAGTGAGTGATCTAACAATTGGGCTAAAAGTTGTAAAGTTGGGTGATGGGGGTACTGCCACCAGCTGTTATGTGTGGAGTTAGGTGCCTGCTTAAGGTATTCTCACAAGAAACACCTTATGTGTCTAAGCTGCCTGACTCCAGGAGACAGGTTCCTGGTTGTGAATTGCAAGCAGCAATAATCACCTCCTCGCAGCATGGCCTTAGACGCCTATCTCTGAGAAAGAGGTGGGGCTTAGCACACTTTAGTATGCACACCCTGCTCACGAGCATCTCCCATGGCCTAGCTTAGGTGGCTCCCCACAAAGTGCGCTGGCTTTTTGTAGATCACATTCAAAGGTACCTGTCTCTCCCCATTCATTGGATAGGTTTTGTGAATCACAGTGTTGTTCCTGCGATTTAATAGGTGCCCAAAAGTAACTCCCTTTGTGAATCTAGCCCTTTATCACTCAGGGTATGTCTACACTGCAGTCAAAAACCCGCAGCTGGCCTTTGCCAGCTAACTCAGTCTCACAGAGCTTGGGCTAAGGGGCTGTTTTAATTATGGTGTAGATGTTTAGGCTTGGGTCCTCACAGCACCTTGTGAGTTGGGAGGGTCCCAGAGCTTGGGCTGCAGATCGAGCTCCAACATCTACACCACAGTTAAACAGCCCTTTAGCCCGAGCCCCATGAGCCCAAGTCAGCTGGCATGGGCCAGCTGCAGGTGTCTAATTGCAGTGGAGACGTATCCTTAGTATCTCTGTGCCTCAGTTCCCCAGGGTGTTCTGAGGATAACTATACAAAATATATCTTTATACCTGGTGCAGTGTACCTCCCCCAGCATGTGTATCTACACTATACACTGACCAAAGTTCTACTTCCCACCCATCCCCTCCTCTTGCATTGGGGTGGGAAGGACAGCAGCCTCTACCTATGGTATGGGTAGTCAGTCCAAGGAGTAGGGTGTGGCCCCTTTGTCATTGTGCAAGATGGGTTGTAATCTGGCCCCAGAGCAGCAAATAAGTGAATCTGCAGGTGTGGGGGAGAAAAAGCATCTTTCACTCCCTCTCTGGGGAGCAGAGGAAGCACTGCTGATGTGTTCTTTGTAGGAGAAGCCTCCTCATTCGTTCCTTTCTTCCACCCCCTGCAACTTTGGAACTGCGACTAGCCATGCTGGCCTGACCTATTTGCAGTGGAAACACTTAAAAAGTAGTCCGATCTCAGGGATATTGCCAATTCCAGCAGTATTCCACATAATATTGTGCTCTCTCTTAATGTGGTTTAGGAACTTTGATCTGAGCATAATGAGAGACATAGTACCTCTCCCCTCCCAGTAGTATACCCAAGGGTTCTGTGAGGATGGCAGCTTGGGCTGGTATCAATGTTCAGTTCTCTAGTAAAAGCAGCTAGGCAGCTCAGCCAGCTATTACTTTCCCTTTGTTTGTCCTGCACACCCTGGGAAGGCTGCCCCTGAATACCTCACAAACTGCTCCAGTGTTGTAACCTTCTCTAGTGGACAGTGCAAGTAGGGGTTGCCCCCTTTCTCCCTTCATCACTGCGCCAGCTGGGCTACCCTCCAGATCTCCATTTTCTTTTGGTTGGTGGAGGTTCTTTTCTCTCTCCCCATCCCAAAGTTTGCCAAATGCCTGGGTAGGCAGTACTGGTGCTTCTCGTTCTTCTTCCTACAAACTCTGGCTGCCCTTCCTCTGCTGTAGGGCATAGCAGCCTTTTTATCTTCAGGCAGCCACTGTTACTTCCCCCTGCTGTTGCTGTATGAAACTAATTGAGCACAGGGACAGGATGATTACTGGATACAGGAGAAAGTGAGGACAATTAGTTGCAGGAGCCAAACAACTTAGTGTTAAAATTTAAAACTAAAACTGCAGTCAATCAACTGGCCATGTGTTCATCATGGCCCTCATATTTTTTAATATGCTAGAGCCTGTTTTGTTTTTTTTTTTTTTTAAAGAATCCAGTATTTTCTTTTTAAAAGAGCCACTCAAATTCCTAGAATTATTTTAATAATAAAAAAAAGCTAATTTAAGAAACAGCTTATTTTAGTAAGTCGTGTATTTTATTCAATGCCCTTCTCTAGAAAACTCAATAGCCTGCATTAAAAGGTTGGGGTTTTGTTTGCTTGCTTGGTTGATTCCATTCAAGGTGATGGAAGATTCTTTTTGGGGTACCTGTAAGCCTGCAAAAAGAGTGGGTATGCAGTCTCAAGAGTTCCAAGAGGTTTCTCTGAAAGGAAAATTGTTTATTGAATCTCTACTCTTTGAGCAACACAGGTCTTACATTATATGTGTATGAGAGTGGCAGAGAGAGAGATTGTATAAAGATGTATCAGGAGGTAGCCGTGTTAGTCTGTATCCACAGAACAACAAGGAGCCCAGTGGCACCTTAAAAACTAACAGATTTATTTGGGCATAAGCTTTTATGGGTAAAAAACCTCACTTCTACAGATGCATGGAGTGAAAATTAGATACAGACATAAATATATATTGGCACATGAAGAGAAGGGAGTCACCTTACAAGTGGAGAACCAATGTAGTATGACAGCTATCTTAAGAAAGAAGGGTGTTACTCACTCATCCAGGCCAAGTCCTGGCATGATGGTTTCCAGGTGATCTTAATCTGTCTACAGCTGTTTATCCCTCTCATAGTTTCTTCAAGATCTGGAACATCCTTAATAAAGCTCAGAGGAAGGGTTACGAAATGAGCCTAATTACTCCTGCATGACCATGAGAGCCTGGTTTACTGGCCTACTGCAACTCTTAGAAAACCACTCCCAGACAAACCAAGATACACCTTCACCAAGGGCCTGTCCTCCATTTTGCATTCATATGGATTGGCTCAGTACAACAATATAGCTCATTACAGAACATGGGACATCTTCTCATCATGATATGGTTCTCGCTGGACTTCAGCTCTCTCACACATTATAGAGTTAAATATCAGAGGGGTAGCCATGTTAGTCTGTATCCACAGAAACAATGAGGAGTCCAGTGGCACCTTAAAGACTAACAGATTTATTTGGACATAAGCTTTCGTGGGTAAAAAACCCCACAGGGTTTTGCCCAAATAAATCTATTAGTCTTTAAGGTGCCACCGGACTTCTCATTGTTATTATAGAGTTAACATCTTGGGGTTGGCTTGTAATTCCTCCCAACCTCATATTTCATTGGAAAACTAGTGTTGTTCACTTGTCATAGGTTCCTTACCAATATAGTCCCTCCTTTTGACATTAATCAGGAAATTTCTAGCTCCAACTTCAAGACCTGGGAAGAAGTCCTCTGGCACTTCCTAGACAACCATGGCCTACTTGGTTTCAGAAAGCCCAATTTCTCCTTCCTTCTTTTTGGAAGTGCCTGCAAGAAGCTTAAAGTCCCTTTAATGCCCTGTAGCCATTCACGGACTTCCTGTATTCCAATTCAACTATGCCTCAACAAGCCTCCATCACTCATTGCACCTTAAAGCCCACTGTGTCAGAGCCATGGCTATGGCCTATGACACAGATACCATAGAAGAGGAACCCACTCACTATGACAGTGACCTGTCAAGCAACAGAAAACCAGTTGGCTGGTAAGAAAAAATGTTACTCTGTTATTTCTACCAGCTCTTTGCGAAATAGGAACTGCAGTAATTGAAAGAAAAGGTCAGGGATTGACATTAAGGAAGGAACTAGCATACTTTCAATCCAGACAGAATTTCTTTACACAAAGAATTGTTTGATTTTTAGAACAAATAGCTAAGGGCAACCATGAGAGAATATAATATATATCATTCCAAGAAGGAGCTGCAAATGTTTCTGGACTAGGAAAAAAATCAAAGTATAACTCCAGAACAGGAGCTGAAACCTTAGAGTCAGAAGTTGTTTTGTTTTTACTGTGGGAAACAATAAGAGGCACATCTGAAAACAAACCATAAAAATCAGAATCCCAGGATTAAATGAAGATATGCCCTAACAGACCATATGATGGTCTATCTGTTACATATTTCTATGATCCTCACAATACCATCTTTTTTTTTTTGGATACAAGAGCAGGTGGATATTTATCTCTACAGCTAATACTGAGGTTAATCACAATTCCAAGAAGTGTTACCCAAAAGTGGTGTCTTTGGTGCAGACCATATCCTATTACTTATGCGTAGACTGTTCTTTATATAAGGCAGTGATTTAAAGGAGTCCAGTGGGATGAATTAAGTCTAAATGTCCTTATTAATCTCCACCCCCCTTCTCAAACCTACATATGTACATATATTCTTCTAGTATTTCCAAAATTAAGGAGGGGTACAGAGCCAAAAAATCTGTAGAAGCTACTCACTGAAGCATGCAGGCTCGAAGCTTCCAAATTATTTTTTATTTCAGTAAATTCTCCTAAATTATTTTAACACATTTGCAATTCAGCCTCTTTTTACTTTAAAAAGAATATTTATCTTTTATTCTGTAACATATGCCACTTCATTCTTTTTTTCTGTTCTTTTTCTAAAACAGCAACTCTGTTGCTTGTGCATATGAAATTAAATGTAAGAGTTTCAAAGAGAAAGTGATTTAGTAACTGAGCAGTGAGTAGAGCACTAAATTCAAATATTTTTTCTTTCAAAACTAGAATTTGAGCTATTCCTATTGCAGTGGCAGCTTTGTCCTTAATGTTGGTAAAGCATAACTTTTCTTTGCAAAAATGCAATGCCTCCATTTGAAAAAATAAAATACTTTCTTTACATTTCTCCTGGGGGAATTCTGTGCCACTGGGGGCATGCATAATTAATGAGCCATGCATATTTTTATTTTTTTGTTGAAAAAAAAAAAAAAGCTTCTGCTGGAAAGTTGCTGCAGTTCTGCCTTTTGCCCATCAGAGGGCACTATGGTGCTAGAGCAGAGGAGCCTCAGCAGAAAATAACTTTGACTGGAAAGTTGCTGCAGTTCCACCTTTTGCCCATCAGAGGGCACTGTGGCAATAGCACAAAGCAGCAGCTCCTGGCCAGCTAGGGAAGAGAAGGAGCCTGTCACAGCGCCTGTCGGGCCAGGTCAGGAGACAGAGGATATGGGGAGACAGCATGGGGCTGCTGGGAGTTCAGACAGGGGCTCATAAGGGCTAGTGGGGGAGGACACTGGGGCAGGGGCTGAATGGGAGTGGAGGCGCAGGGCCACAAGAGGGAGGGAGGTGCAGAGATACATGGGATGGCTGAGTGGGGGCACAGAGACACTTGGGGATGGGGGGTGGGTGTCTGAGTGGGGATGGAGGGACACGTGGACAAGGGGTGCAAGGACACATGGGGGTGCAGGGACTCATGGGGACAGGGGCAGATGTGCCTGACTGAATGGGGGAGGCTAGGGGTCAGTCAGGGTCTGCATGGGGGATGGTCCCTAATAATCCCTTCCTGTCCTTCCCCACCAAAAAAAAAAACACGTTCCATACTTTTCCCACCCATACCCAATACCCTCCAAGTTCACACCCAGGCTCCATCCCAGCAATTACTTCCCTCTCCTCCAGCTCCTCCATTACCCCTGACTCCCACAAGCCTTTGTACTGCTTCTGAGGGGTGCGGGAAATATGTTTCTGTATTGTAGTTTAAATGAATTATTACTCAGAGTTCTCTATTAATATGCCTAGTAAGGAATCTATTTGTCAAAAAAAAAAAAAATTCCTGAATCTTTTTTGTTGTCTGTATAATTACATACATACTTGCTGACAGGTATTTTGAAATAAATGACCAAAAATAATTTAAACTGGTGTGATTATAGTGTGTTATTTTGACAAATAAAATATGCAGAATTTTGCAGAATTTTAAAATGTGGGCAGAATTTTTAATTTTTTCGTACATAATTTTTAATTTTTTGGCACAGAATTCCCTCTGGATTATTACATGTTTGTCATTTATAGCAAATATATTCCAGAAGCTTTCACTTAGTCTGAGTTCACTGGTTGTTTATTCACCAGTGTTTTGCTGAACCCAGCATTTCAAAGACTCATTCAATATACATTAGTAATAAACTGTATCATCAGTGATTAACATTCTGTATTGTAGTAAGAACAAAGTATGTTTGCTCTGTAAAACAATTATTTCCAAACTAAAAAGATTACAGGGATGTTTGTCTTGTCAGGGAATGTTTACAATCCGATTTTGTTACAATTTAAGTTTATATTCTGCAACTTTTTTTCCTGACATATTAGTTATGCTTTTGTATTAGCCAAGCTCCTTTTTTTTTATAAAGCCTTGCACAATTGTCTCAGAATTTTGTGAGGAACTTTAACTTGATCTTTTACCGCTTTCTGCCTTTTTTTCCTTAGTTCTGTAGAGTATATCTCTCAAATAAATCTTGAAGGACCTCGCTCATTTTCATTCCCAAGTTACTTGCATACCTTCGTTACATAAATTTGAAGTCTCTTCACTTTGAAGAGTGAATAGTGGCAAACTATTTACATCAGAAAGAATGATGTAGCTGAGGGGAAAGAATATTCCAGAGGAAAAATAATGTTCATATAAGAGCTTTGGCCAAAATTTTCAAACTTTTAGTCCTTTACAGTTAGGCACGTAAATCTATATTCAGTCACCTAAATACAGGGGAAAGGAACAGGAGTACTTGTGGCACCTTAGAGACAAACAAATTTATTTGAGCATAAGCTTTCGTGGGCTACAGCTCACTTCTTCAGATGAATAGAATGGAACATACAATAAGAAGATATTTATACGTACAGAGAACACGAAAAGGTGGAAGTAGCCATACCAACTGTAAGAGGCTAATTAATTAAGGGAAGCTCTTAAAAGCAAGGGAGGAAAACTTTTGAAGTGATAATCAAGATGGCCCATTTCGGACAGTTGACATGAAGGTGTGAGGATACTTTAACATGGGGAAATAGATTCAATTAATGTAATGAGCCATTCCCAGTCTCTGTTCAAACCTAAGTTAATTGTATCTAGGTCCTGTAGTAAGTGACTTCTGGGTACACTTCCGGCTCTGTCAATCTGTTTTTTCACTTCAGCAGGTGGGTATTGTAGTTTTAAGAATGCTTGATAGAGATCTTGTAGGTGTTTGTCTCTGTCTGAGGGATTGGAACAAATGCGGTTGTATCTTAGAGCTTGGCTGTAGACAATGGATCGTGTGGTGTGTCCTGGATGGAAGCTGAAGGCATGTTGGTAAGTATAGTGGTCAGTAGGATTCCGATATAGGGTGGTGTTTATGTGACCATTGCTTATTAGCACAGTAGTGTCTAGGAAATGGACCGTATGTGTGGACTGGTCTAGGTTGAGGTTGATGGTGGGATGGAAATTGTTGAAATCATGGTGGAATTCCTCAAGGGCTTCTTTTCCATGGGTCCAGATGCTGAAGATGTCATCAATGTAGCACAAGTAGAGTAGGGGCGTTAGGGGATGAACAGAAGCCCTTGAGGAAGAGTACCCTGAAATCACCTACTACAGGACAGGCGCAACAAAGAAAAGAACAGAACGCCACTAGCCGTCACCTTCAGCCCCCAACTAAAACCTCTCCAGCGCATCATCAAAGATCTACAACCTATCCTGAAAGATGATCCCTCACTCTCACAGATCTTGGGAGACAGACCTGTCCTCACTTACAGACAGCCCCCCAACCTGAACCAAATACTTATCAGCAGCCACACACCATACAACAAAAACACTAACCCAGGAACCTACCCTTGCAACAAACCCCGCTGCCAACTCTGTCCACATATCTATTCAAGTGACACCATCATAGGACCTAATCACATCAGCCACGCCATCAGGGGCTCGTTCACCTGCACATCTACCAATGTGATATATGCCATCATGTGCCAGCAATGCCCCTCTGCCATGTACGTTGGCCAAACCGGACAGTCTCTTCGCAAAAGAATAAACGGACACAAATCTGACATCAGGAATCATAACATTCAAAAACTAGTAGGAGAACACTTCAACCACTCTAATCACTCACAGACAGACATTAAGGTGGCAATTTTGCAACAAAAAAGCTTCAAAAACAGACTCCAACGAGAAGCTTGAATTAATATGCAAACTAGATACCATTAACTTAGGTTTGAACAGAGACTGGGAATGGCTCAGTCATTACACTTATTGAATCTATTTCCCCATGTTAAGGTATCCTCACACCTTCGAGTCAACTGTCAGAAATGGGCCACAAGACTAACACGGCTGCTACTCTGAAACCTAAATACAGGGCTGGCTCTAGCGTTTTTGCCGCCCCCAAGCAGCAAAAAAATTAAAAAATGTGATCACAAGCGGCAGCAGCTCTACTGCCGCTTCATTCTACGGCGGCAATTCGGCGGCAGGTCCTTCGCTCTGAGAGGGAGTGACAGCCTTGCTGCTGAATGGCCAGACATGCCGCCCCCCTCTTCATTAGCCACCCCAGGACCTGCTTGTTACGCTGGTGCCTGGAGCTGGCTTTGCCTAAATAAGTGGCCTGATTCTCAGAAGTGCTGACCATTGCACCTCCAAATTGTCTTCTGTAAGAGTTCCTCCCCTTTAATCCAGGCCTGAGTTTAGTTTAGTGTCCCAGTTTAATCAAAATTAGACTCCATCGTTGGTGGCCCACAGAGCCTCTCTGCCCACCTTACTGACTGTGAAAGATGAATTAAATTTTATTAAGTACTATGAATTGAAGTACTATGAAAGATGAATTAAGTACTATTCTCCCTGGTGTCTACTTGAAAGTTTTACTGGGCTGTTAGATTCTCAAGAAGTACTTCAAAGGAACTAGAGACAAATGAGGGGTACAAATAGGCAGGCAGGACTGGATCTTATCCAGCCAGAGAAAAGAAAGAAAGATGTATGAAGATAACTTACTTGCACAAGTTCACTTCCTCCAAGTAATTGTACAATTTGCAGATGCTCAACTGCGTTTTGGACATGGGGGCATGATAATATACCACAAGCAAACTGTTCATCCGAGTCTGCTTGCTAGAGCTAGCACCTGGTCTTACAGGGTATGCACAGCTCAGGAGGATGCAGATAGTTATCATGAAAGATAAATGAATTTAATTAAGAATAATATATTTTAGCATTTTTCCTAGATTCATCACCATTCTTTTTAATATGTAATAGGGTCAACATAGCACAATACTTACTAGTGAAGCCACAAGGGGTAGTGGATAGTATTTTGTTCTCCTTAGTGTTTCTTACCATGTTCAGCTACATTTTTTCTTAAATATTTTCTATTTCACTCTCACATAGGTGGGTCAGTGTGTTACAGATCTGTTACTGTCTTGAGTTTGGGATGATTGAATTATTCATGAGGTGCAAAGTTGTGAAAGAGTTAAGTAGGTCATTCATGGAGAGCTGATGAAAACTGTTTACCATCATATTTTGGTTACATGGTACACATTTTAACAGTCATTTTAGAGTTTTGTTAGTGTGTTTTAAATGCTTTTACGTGTGTGTGTGTTTTCTCGTTTCCATTCTTTGAGAGTTTACTCCAGTTAAAATTTCACCATATTGAAAACAAAAGACTAAAATAAAAAAACCGTAACACAAAAGGTGCACTGTAGTATACTCTTCCCCTGATGCATATGCATGGATTACATACATTAGAAGGAGTTATCTTTAAGTATTTTGGGTAACACTCAAATCTCTTTCATACATACTTATTTAGTTTATGACAAATCTAATAAGATGTCATTGGGGTGTTAATATGCCCATTTAGAAATGAAGTCAGAATCCTGGGTTATGATTTTAGGACCCTATTCAGCAAGGTACTTATGCATGTGTGACTTTAAGCATATGAGTATGCCTATTTACTTCAGTAGGCATAGTCACATTATTAGGTAACTTAACAGTTGAAGCCTTAATGATCAGTCAGGATTGAAACATTGTTACATTGTTAAGTTTATTTTTTGTTGATTAAAGTTAGAGTTGTATAAGATTAAATCAAATGAATGAGAAGATCCATGAGGCTAGGTAAGTGTAAAGAAATTTTGTGTAACACCTTGGATTGTGATCAGTGACACATTTATGAATTCTGTTCATTCACAAAAACTGCTGGTAGGAAGAAAAGGCTCTTCAGCTTGGTGATGTGAAAAGTGGAGGTGGGGTATAAAGAAAAGCCATGCATGAATTCTTTTTCTGAGTAAACAATTAAGTTTTGTTCCCTTCTCCCACATAACTCCCCCAAAACAATATCTAGTGTGAAGCACAGATGCTGTTCACAAAACCTTCACAAAGTGTGCTTCTTATCAGCTTTTAAACTTATGACCTTGTGAAATGACTATACTCACTACAAAAATATGCTTTGTTTAGTGAGTTGAAAATTAATCACAAGTTTACATAGGCTGATTTTGTTTTTGACTGATTTTCGGCACTGATGCAAATGTGACTGGAAACTATGCTTAAAACTGCAAGGAAACTGTATCAACTTCACATATGTTGAAGCCAAAGCATGCCCCTGGATATATCTGATATTTGCTCACTGCTCTCTCAGAATTAAATTGTTAGAAATACAGAGCCTGATTCTGCAAACTGCTGCTCACATGAATAGTCTTTAATCGTGCAAGTAGCCCCAGTGAAGTTGATGAGATACATAAGTAAGTACTGCTAAATAGGATTTGGCCCATACATTCCATGGATTAGACAGAAACTATCAAAATCATTTTAAAAGCCCACCACAAAGAATTTTATTATATTTAGTGAAAAAGTCGTTGCTACCCTTGCAATTACCATTTCCCCTGTATTGATGCAATATTTAAATAGTGCACTATGAAACAGGAATGGATTCATTTGGTCATTTAAAGCATTATCTTTTGAAGAACTGGTTTAGGGGAGGATGGTGTAGAGAGAAGATTTTATGCAATTATATTTTTATACATCAATGCCTGGAGGTACTTTAAAGGGAAAAGAAACACAAAAAGCTTCTGTAAGCAATGTTATTAATAATCTTTATAGTGCTACATGGAATTAAATATAAGTTTGTTGTTAATAATCATTAGGGTTACTAGGAAGTTTCAGGAAGAACATTTACAACATCATCTTAAAAAAAGTAGTAGTAGTAAATGGGCCAAATTTTGAGAACTCCATGCAAACCTGTCAACTTCCATGGGATAGAAGTGAAAGGTCAATATAATGGAGTAACTCCACACACACACACACACACACACACACACACACACACACACACACACACACACACACACACACACACACCCCTCTAGATTTTAGAGGGTAGTGTAGTGTAATTGTGGTTATGCTGTAGTTTATAATCAGTCAGCAGAAATAGTGATGCAAATCATTAAGTGGGTACAAAGTAGTTGAACCAGATGTGCAAGTAGATGAAAAACTGCAAGAGCATCGATGAGAGATTCTGGAGGTTAAATTAGATATTGAGGTGGTGGGAAAAGAGAATCTAGTTGCAAACGGTATATCGCCAGTCCAAAATGGGGCATTGCCTTTTAAATTATTCTATACAGAATGAGTAAAAGAGAAGCCACACACAACTAAAAGTATGTTGCAGATTGAAGCAGTACTGCCACTAGTTCAAAATGCTCTCTTCCCCCATTAATCCTTTTGATGAAACACAGCACTTACACAATTCTTTATCTCCTCACACTGGCAATCACTGTTGGTGCTATAACGCTACGTTCCCACAAACAGATCTAACACATTAAAAATGCTTGAGGAGAAGGGGTACGGCATGGTCAAGTGAGCTTGTTGTGGTGACATGTACACTGGCATAGGACAGAGCCATTCTGTAAGGGCATCATATGGCATGTGGATTTGCACCTTGACAGATGTCTGCATTGATCTCTGTAGTTGTGTGTCGTGCAGTTGCCCAAATTGTCTGTTCAGTGCAGGAACTGCCTCTGACATCTGCTGAGTTTGACAGTATTTTCCCTGGGGGAGTTTGAGATACAGCCTGCATCAGACCTTGCCTGTCAGTTATACTACTGTGCCCTACCCTGACTTTGCACCCATCGCTATGATAGCATTATTTTACACCCCATGTTCACTGCAGTACTTTTTAGTAGTTTAGCATACCACTATCCCTGTTTACATCCTGTGGGTTCATTTTGCATTCACTTTGCAGAATTTGTCCTGGTAATGGCTGTAGCTAATTAAACATTTGGATTGAGGCAGATATACATTCCCCCTGTACAATTGGTGGAAAACACTGGGTGAAATGCTGGCCCCGTTGAAGTCAGTTGCAAAATTTCCTTGATCAGGCCATGCAGGTGAATGAAGATAGACACAGGGATGGATTTAAGTAGCAGGCTTTAACTTTATTAATTTAGCACCCATCCACAGTGTAATCTGCTCCATCTCCCTGACTCTTGCATACCAGGCATTTAAAGTGGGTCAGTTTTCTGGGTTACAAGTCTTTACCATCTAACTCAGAACAGGCTCTGCTCCACTTGCCCATAGGATTCAGTTCACTCTTCTGAATCCTCCTTCCCTCACGGGGGATGGAGATTACCAAAGAGGGACCTTGGTCTGCAATGACTTCAGGTCTCTCCTTCCCCCATAGCCACGAGTACACCACTCCCAGGTCTCTTTTAGATCTGGGAGCTGGACCTTTTAGCCTTTATCCACACTGGACACTATCCACAAGTTGCGACAACTAAACATTCCTACAAATTATTAATATTAATTTCCGAGTCCTGCTCTTGTTTAGCCTAACTCCATGAAGCTGTGGAGAAAGCAAAAAAAAAAAACCTACTAGGCCACTGCCAATTTAGCCCCACTGGGAAAAATTCCTTCCTGATCCTTAAAACAGGCAATCAGCGAGACCTGCAGCATTTTAAAAAAACATGCTACAACTATGGGGAAGGAGAGTGGGACAGCTACAGGAAGTCTATAAAAGACCCAGGCAAAGGTTTATATTAATGAGGGGGAAGGAGGAGTGAGGGACCAATCAGCTCTCATGTCCTTTTGGCTGGCCAATGGCAAGTGAAGAGTCCCTGTGTTAGAATAATAGAATCACAGGGTTAGAGGGGACCTCAAGGGCCATCTAATCTAATCCCTGCATGATTTGTTGTGTCTAAGCCATCCAAGACAGATGGCTATTCAGCCTCCTTTTGAAAACCTCCAGTGGAGGAGCTCCACAACCTCCGTAGGCAATTTGTTCCATTGTCCTGCTGTTCTTACAGTTAGGAAGTTTTTCCTGAGTTTTAATCTAAATCTGCAATGCTGTAGTTTGAACCCATTGCCTCTTGTCCTGCCTTCCCTCTGTGGAACGAGAGAACAACTTTTCTCCATCTTTTTTATGGCAGCCTTTCAAGTATTTGAAGATCATTATCATGTCTCCCCTTAAATTCCTCTTTTCCCAAACTAAATATACCCAGTTCCTTCAGCCTTTTCTTGCATTCCATCTCTTTGATCATCTTTGTCACTCACCTCTGGATCCTTTCCAGTTTCTCTACATCCTTTCTATACATTGGTGGCCAAAACTGGAGACAGTACTCCAGCTATGGTCTAACCAGTGCTGTGTAGAGCGATACCTCCTGTGATTTGCATGCTATGCCTCTGTTAATGAAACCTAAAATTGCATTTGCTTTTTTTGCAACAGCATCACATTGTTGACTCATGTTGAAGCTGTGATCCACCACAACTCCCAGGCACTTCTCAGCAGTGCTGCTGCCAAGCCAGTTAACCCCCATTCTGTATTTGTGCATTTGGTTTTTCTTCCTGAAGTGTAGCACCTAACATTTGTCTGTGTTGAATTTCACTTTGTTGTCTATAGCAGTGATGCACAAACTTTTCCAGTTGTGCCTCCCTACCAGTAACTGACTCCCCCCCCCCACACACACACACATTACTACACGGCCAAGGCTTCCTCAGCAGCAGAGCTTGGGCTGAAGGCGGGGCTGGGGGCGGAACTGAGGATGGGTCAGGAGCTGGGGCTCGATGCAGAGCTGGTCTGGGGGCAGAGAGGGAATGAGGGCAGAGCTGGGTGGGGATGGAGCAGGGGGCAGAGTGGAACTGGGGCTTGGGGCGTAGCGGGGTTGTGGTGGAGCTGGGCTGGAGGCAGAACAGAACTGGGGGCTGAACAGGGTTGCGGGAGCAGCAAGGCTGGGGGAGGAGCTGCTCTGGACTGGAGCAGGGCTGTAAGCATGGCACTCCCTCCACACCCCCTGTGGGGGCTGTCCTGGGCCCCACCGCAAGGGGGTGGCATGAGACACCTGGCGTTGTTGCTTGTGTCCCCTAGGTGTACCACTGGTCTATAGCCCAGTTCTACAGTTAATCAAGAGCCCTCTGAATTTTTGCATGATTTGTTCTTAGTAAATTCTGCTGGCTGCTAATGATTACCCCTTCGTCCCCCAGGTATTCGCAAATGGAATGTTTCATACATTGCTCTAGTAGCTTCCTAAGTATCAAGGTCAGGCTGACTGGTTTGTAGTTCCCGGCTCTTCCTTTTTCCCCTTTTTGAAGATGGGCACTAGGTTAACCCTTCTCCAGTCTTCTGGGACCTCTCCTGTCATCCATGGGTTTTCAAAACTTGTTGCTAGTGGCTGCGAGATTTCTTCAGCTAATTCCTTCGGTAACCTGGGGTGAATAGCATCAGGCCCCACTGATTTGAATTCATTCAACTTGGTCAGAAGATGTCCAGTATGAATTCCTTTCCTCCATATCTTTTCTGGATCTGTCCACCACACAGCTGGTCCAATCTATATCCCACCTGGTGAGATGAGTGGGTGGCAGTTGACTGCAGTTGCATCAGGGTTTCGTTCTATATCTTTTGTGATAAAATCAGAATGACTAGGGAGGTATGAAATTAGAACAGATAGCATGAACATCAGTTACGTGAATTTTCTTTTCCTGTTATCTTTTTATTTTCATCTGTCATTTTGATTTGTAACAGGCCAATATAAGGAAGATTACACACAAGCCTGTCTTCATTCGTTGAAACTTAGTTAATTTG